>NW_023277438.1:22592-46362 GCF_003668045.3 Cricetulus griseus | reverse complement strand
CACACACACACACACACACACACACACACACACACTCAGCAGCAACACCTATGTAAAATTTTAAAAATCAAGATGAATAGATTGACTTTGTTCTACATTTCATAAGTGAGATAATTTTTACTATCTCCCCTTTGGAGTCCAGTGATTCTAGTGTAATGATAGCATCACTTATCTACTGATTTTTCTTTATTTGTTCACTGAATCGTGGGGTTTGAATCATATTTGTCTTGGGATTAGGATCTATAAACATTTACTTAGCACATTTGCAAGCATGTTGCTTTGAGAATTTGAAGACCCCAGCCCCTTGATTTTCAGTGATTTTGTTGTCTAGGCACATGCCCTGGCAGGCCTCAGTTCACTGTTAAGGTGTTCTTCTTTCTCTAACTGACCTGAGGGCCACATTACGAATCTTCTGACCACTCTTCCTACATTTCAGTCCAATCAAAGAATGACAGGAATTCTGGATAATTTCTCTGAGAGAAACATGCTCACTTGTCAAGAATATCCATCCTTTTCTTCCAGAAGACCACCTCCAGTCTGTGTTCCACCATACTTTTTGGACACCACTACTGGGAAATTTCTTCATCAACATGTCTCAAATAAATAAATAAGTCAATGAAATAAATAGATGAGAGTGATTAAGGATGACATTCGTATCAACCTCTGGCCTCTACACACACATATGCTACACACCATTTGGAGTCCATTCCCTAGGTGACATGAAATTACCTTAAAAAACCATTTCAAAACAAATCAATGACAAAAAACTGGGAGTTTGGAAAGGCTGAGAAGACAGGCAAGCTAATCTTGTGAGATTAAATAACTCTGATGGAGCAGGCACCCATGGGCAAGGGAGATGGAGGAAGAGAGATGTGAAAACTACCAGAGACACTGGAGACAAACCTTGTGGGCTTGTGCAGCCCTCCTGGAGGGAGGAGGAGAGACAACGTGGGGGGGCTGGAGCTGGAGGCATCACTGAGAGAGAGTTTGGCAGCCCTGCATCGCACTAGCAGCCAATTCCCCTACACTGGACTGCACTGCATCCTCTCTCTGAGCCCACAAGAATACGCCACCCCCCACCCCCCACTCCAGCCTGACGGGACCACACCTCCTTGCTATCTGCTGCCTCTGCTCTTGCACTCACTCACTCTCATTCACACACACACACAGGCTGCTGCTGCAGCAGCGGCTGTGGCTGCAGAGGAGAGTGCAAAGGAACACCGTGGACCCCTCCCAAAACCAGCACCACTGACACACAGTTTCCCCTGGGAACTGACCGTCCCCGTGCCGAAGGCGCCTGGTGTACACAGCACCACAAGCACAACCTCTGACTCCTTGACATCCTGGCTTGTTATGGCTTCCACAGGGGCTGGAACCGAGGAGTGTCAGGGAGCTGAGGAGGCCAAGGCTGCAATGGGGACAAGGGGGAAGCAGGAGCACAGCATTTGGAATAAGCCAAGGGAAAGGCAGGAACGAACTTTGTTCAGGGCTAACACGGGAGAAAACGACGATGATGAACCCACCACCAAGACACCCAACACACATCTGAACTGAGGGAGATGGAGGGCCCAAGTGGGGCCATTAAAGCTAACCCCCAGCCATGCAACCCAGAAGAGTGCACTGAGGGCGGGCACTATTGATCATCAAGCGATGCTCAGACAGGCATAGCCCCTGGAGGAACCCTGGTTAGCAAGTGCATTCCAAGTGTGGATGATCAATGTCCTCCAATTCACATTTATTCTCGCAGCTAGCTGCATTCTTCACCAATGCAGGAGCCCAACGATCCACCGCTAAGAGTCTTATTAATGTTATGGATGTGGGAAGAGACAAACTTTACCCAATGGGAGCTGACAGCATCAAGGTCCCCACCACCATCCCCCACTGCAGACACTTCCAATGGACACAGGAGTGAAGGGGGAGGACAGAGCAGGGGTTCCCCTCAGGCCAGCTAGCTAGACAAAGAAGAAAAAGACAACACAAACTATAGAGAGGGTCAGGACTGGGGGAAAGATGCAGAACGACTCAGGGCCCGTGACTGGTGATGCACCAGGCAAGCAGGGCGCCCATGGCAAGACCATTGGCACCCAAGGGGTGTTCCCGTCCCAGACCACAGCTAGACCTGGGAAAGGCCTTGTCCACTGAAAGAAATGGAGTCCCAGGGAGCCGCCACCAGACGCCGCCCCATGGGCCATCTGCCCCACTCGAACCCGGGGACCGAAGGGCATCTACCACCCCTGGGTTCTTTAAACCTATGCACTGGAAAACAATAGCCAGGTACCAGAAACAACACCCAATACCACAATCCATGCACAAACCCCACTGGTTTCAACACCACCATGCTCCTACACCCTGTATGAGCAGAACAGAAACTGGGACACACATCCTGGCGAAAAGAAGGTATATGTGGGCTCAGCGCCAAAGCCCCCGCCCCCCTTGGCTCTTTCCCTAATGATCCTTCTGCAGATTCACCTGCATAAACCTTTTTGGACTTTACTTCCACTAGATAGCCAAGTTCGACTTCTTATCAGCACTCAACCAGGGCCATGGGCAGACAACTGCAGGGCCAATCTGAGGGCTTCACTAAACCACCAAATTGGTAGTAGTGACAATTAGTGTGAACAAAAGGCAGGGACTTAATTAATGCAAGCTTATGACCCAAACTTACTGGGAATTCCTCATTCATGGGGAATAATTGCAATCCCTGATCCCCATCATGAATGGGGTTCAATGGGTAACTCACTCCTGCTGGCATAGAGTAGGCACAGGCTGAGTCAGTCAGTGTAGTGTGCATGCAGCCTCAGACATCTAAGGTCATCACAGACCTGTTATTGCTCAATCTCAGGTGGCTGAATGCCATTTGTCCCTATAAGAAGTTGGAGGATGCTGACCACTCCGGGGTCACTTAACTAGTTAGCATGCCAGAGTCTCCTTCCTTATTGGAATTAACCAGACATATCACTCCACAAATAAGAACAGCCATGCACCACCACCCATGGATTCAAGAAAGAGCAATCAATATGTTAATCCTGTCCGTGTCTGGTCAGGGTGAGGTCTCCTTTGTTGAGTCAAACTAAGTCGCAGGCTCCACTCCTAGTGGTGCCCTTCCAGCAATTCCTTTAAGTTTCATCTTTGCAACTATACTCACCCCAAACTCAAACACTTAGGTTTCCAGAAAGCTGCCAGGGAGGGTCATGGGAATAACACCACTGCATCTCCAGATGGCATTGTTTGTGGTCAGAACTAAGATGCTGTCTGATCATCTTTGAACCACTGACTTTCTTTCTTGATTAATGAAAACATTATTGGCAAATGCTTTCTCTCTGGTCTGTCTTTCACCGGTGCAAGAAATTACATTTAGTGGCACTATATGAATGCCCCCAAGTGCCCCTCTTAATTTTGAACTCAGTTCTGAAAACCAACAAAATAGAACCACTCCATCCGCCAAAAATTCCACAATGATGTTTACAGTTCAGAGCAGAAACTGCTCACAGTTTGTATTTCCATTTTATCTCTTTTTCCATCATCCCTTGGGGCCAGATAGATCACGATTTCCTTCCATGTACCTCAGCATGGCTTTCTAATACATAGGCAAATGTTGTGGGGCATCATCCTGATTCTTTATTCTGTGTGCTTAACACAGAGAAACAAGAATTTTGATGCTCCACAGGAAAGTGGTTTGAATTACAAGGCAAGCTTTTCAAGGAGTATTTCTATATTCTACACATTGATTATGCCAATGTGCCTTGGCCTCTTTAAACATTTGATCCAGTACTAAGCATCTTTTGTTACTAAAAAGCATCTTTATATCTAAAAAGAGAGGACAACTTCCAGAGTTCAACAGACCAATTGTCACTTACCATGTGAGTTCTGGGAATTGAACCAGGTTAACAAATTTGGTGGCAAGTGTCTTTACTCAACAAGGCATCACACAGACCCCATTTTCTTTTTCTTTATTGATTATTTTCCAATATGCTCTATTCTCTATTTTACAATCTGAATTACAGAACCATATTTGAGTTTTGGGCATGGTGGGTTGTGTCTTCTAGGACCTGTAAGGCTGCTGGAAAGGATTGCAGTCTGAAGTCAATTTAGGGCATGTTTAGTTTTCCATGTCAGGCTGGAATACACAGAAAAAAGGTCTCAAATAAACAAAAAGAAAAAAAGAACACATTTGACTTCCATGCCTTTCTTCTCCTCTTGCTGTTTTTAATACTTTAATTTTCTGAATTATATGGAATGTTCTAGATTGAGTTCCAAATGAGAAATAAACATCCTGGGCTGGCAGGATGGATCAGTTGGATAATGGTTCTTACTCCCAAATCTGAAGATTTGCTGGGTGTCAGAACTCACATGGAAGAAAGATAAATTGACTGCTGCAAATTGTCCTCAAACACACACATACACAAACACACACACACACACACACACACACACACACACACACACACACACACACACGCCATCAGCAGCAACTAATATGTAAAATTTTTAAAAATCAAGCTGAATAGATGGACTTTGGTTCTACTTTTCATAAGTGAGGTAATTTTTTAAAAGATTTTATTTATTATGTATACAACATTCTGCTTCCATGAAAATCTGCACACCAGAAGAGGGCACAAGATCTCAGAATGGATGGTTGTGAGCCACCGTGTGCTGGCTGGGAATTGAACTCAGAACCTCTGGAAGAGCAGTCAGTGTTCTTAACCTCTGAGCCATCTCTCCAGCCCCCACAGTGAAGTAATTTTTACTATCTCCCCTTTGGAGTCCAGTAACTTGAATGTAATGATATCACAATTTATTTATTGATTTTTCTTTATTGTTCACTGAATGGAGGGATTTGAATTATATTTGTCTTGAGATTAGCATCTATAAACATTTACTTAGCACATTTGCAATCATGTTGCTTTGAGAAATTGAAGACTCCGGCCCTTTGATTGTCAGTGGTTTTGTTGTCTAGGCATACTCCCGTGAAGGACTCATTTCACTGGTATTTTGTCTTCTTTCTCTAACTGACTTGAGTGCCCAGTTAGGAATCTGCTGACCACTGTTCCTACATTTCAGTCCAATCAAAGAATTTCAGGATTCCTGGCTGGTTTCTCTGAGAGAAACATGCTCAGTTGTCAAGAACATATATCCTTTAAGCCACCTCAAGTCTATCTTCTACCTGGCTGCCTCTTGCATAATTTTTGTACAGCACTACAGGGAAATTCCTTCAATCTCTTCCAGAAATGTCCTTTCTTAGTCAGTGCACTCATCTACTAGACTCTTATGCACTATACCCTCTAGAAATTTAGTGTAAAGTTCTTGGGCCAGGATGTGAGTTCTGACATCTAAAGTCAAATTGTATAGTATTTTTTTCCATTTTGAGTTCAGTGGCAAATTTATTGATAATTCTGGATGGTGTGTTGTTTAAATGCATGCCTGTTAACTACGGTCTAGACATACAAATCAGGATAAGAGTAATTTGTGATGGGTCAGAATACAAAAAATATGTATTAACTTTGACCACTAGGTGGTGCCACCAATCAAGGAAAACAATGTGGTTATTTTTGCTGGCCAATCAAGGATCACCCAAAGCCTTGAGTTGCACATAAATGAACATGTGCACTTAAACATAAATGTGTGCATATATAAGCAAGGAGCTAATGAGTCCTCCTAGTGAAACAATAGTGCGAAAGTGTCTTTCTGCATAGAAAGCTATGCATTGAGTTGAGGCATTCTGGCAAGCATGGTATTGAAGTGATAAAGCAAGAACTTCCAAAGGCAGGTGCTTCTGCTGCTAGTCTCAATGGCCAGGCTAAAAAGCTGTCTGCTTATTACTGTAGGAGAAAGACTTAACTCCAGGGGGAAATACAATAACACTTACACAAGACAGCTTTTCTTAGGCTGTGACACTATCAGAGTCTCCAGTCCCTCCAGGGTCATCAGGTTATCAAAGTTCTGTCCAGTCAGGCCATTCAGAATTATTAGTGAAGCAGTCACAGAATTAAAAGAAGGGAACCACATTCTCACAGTGAACATGAGAAGTGACTTCTGAAACCCTGGGGACTGCAGCCTGATACCACTAAGTCACCAAAGCAGCTTATAAGATGACCATTTTGTATGTACCTCTCAACACACACACACACACACACACACACACACACACACACACACACACACAAAGAGAGAGAGAGATAGATAGAGAAACACTTACTCACACATAAACACATATGTATGTACACACATGTGTATTGACATCTACAAACATATGTCCATACAAATCCCTGCTAATATTCCTTGTATTGCTTTCTAAATGTTTCTATTTGGAACTAGAACATTCCAAGCTAACTAACTGCATTAACGTGAAAATAATGTCACAGTTAACTGAGTCTCCAGTTTTGGTGTATAATGTTAATCAAATCCCCTTCCATGTATGTTTTGCATTCTGTCTGATTCTCTCCATGCCATCTGCCCAAGGTTCCCCATTGATATTTACAGTTCAGGTCAGTTACTGCACACAGTTTGTATTTCCATTTTGTCTCTCTTTCCATCATCCCTTGTGGCCAGAAATAGGTCATGGTTTTCTTTCAAGTCCCTCAGGATGTCTTTCTAATACATGGGCTAATGTTGTTGGGCCTTGGCTTGATACTTTATTCTATATGCTTAATACAAACCAACAAGAATTTTGATGCTCCACAGGAAAGTGGCTTGAATTACAAGCAGTGTTTAAAGGAGTATTTCTATATTCTGCACATTGGTCATGTCCATGTGTCTTTGCCTCTTTAAACATTTGGCCCTGTAGTCAACATATTTTGTTACTGATACTACTATACTTTATTAGATTTTCTTTAAGTGTTTTATTACACTCTATTTTTATATAGTATGTACATTAATACTCTTCTTAAGCCTATTGCACATGTATCTGGAAAAGAAAGGACAACTTACAGAATCCAGAGACAAATTATCACTTACTGTGTGAGTTCTGGGAGTTGTACTCAGGTCACAAATTTGGTGACCAGTGTCTTTACTCACCAAGGCATCACACAGACCCCATTTTCTTTATTGATTATTTTTCTATATTCTCTGCTCTCTATTTGCAGTATTAATTATAGATGTATATTTGAGCTTTGGGCATGGTGGGTTGGGTCTTCTAGGACTTGTAAGGCTGGTGCAGAAAGAGTGCAGTCTCAAGTCACTTCAGGGCATGTTTTGGTTTCTAGGCCAGGCTGGAATACAGAGAAAAAGGAGGTCACAAATAATCAAACAGAAAAAGAAGAACACATTTGATTTCCATGGCTTTCTTCTCCTCTTCATGTCTTTAATGCCTTCATTTTCTGAACTATATGGAATTTTCTGGATTGAGTTCCAAACTAGAAACTAACATCATGGGCTGACAGGATGGATCACTTGTATAATGATGCTTACTCCCAATCCTCAAGAATTGATGTGTGTCAGGAAATACATGGTGGAAAGATAAATTGACTGCTGCAAATTGTCCTCAAAAAATACACACACACACACACACACACACACACACACACACACACACACTGAGACAAACACTCAAATGAAATATGTAAAATGTAATATGTAAATATTACCACAAATATGTATAACATGTTACAAATCAAGTTGAATAGATTGACTTTCTTCTACTTTTCACAAGTGAGGTAATTTTTACTATCTCCCCTTTGGAGTCCAGTGACTTGAGTGTAAAGATATCATCACTTATCTATTGATTATTTTACTTGTTCACTGAATGGAGGGATTTGAATCATGTTTGGCTTGCTGTTAGGTTCTATAAACAGTTACTTAGCACATTTGCAATCATGTTACTTTGAAAAATTGAAGACTCCAGCCCTTTGATTGTCAGTGTTTTGTTGTCTAGCCAGGTGTGCTGGCAAGACACAGTTCACTGGAATTGTGTCTTCTGTCTCTAACTGACTTGAGTGACCAGTTAGGAATCTGCTGACCACTGTTCCTACATTTCAGTCCAATCAAAGAATGGGTGGATGCCTGGCTGGATTCTCTGAGAGAAACATGCTCAGTTGTCAGGAACATCTATCTGTTTTTCCCTGAAGCCCACCTCAAGTCTGTCTTCCACCTGGCTGCCTCTTGCATAGTTTTTGTACAGCACTACAGGGCAATTCCTTCACTCCCTTCCAGAAATGTCCTTTCTTAGTCAGTGCACTCATCTACTAGACTCTTATGCACTATACCTTCTAGAAATTTAGTAGAAAGTTCTTGGGCCAAGGATGTGAGTTCTGACATCTACAGTCAAATTGTATAGTATTTTTCCCATTTTGAGTTCAGTGGCAAATTTGTTGATAATTCTGGACGGTGTGTTGATTAAGTGCATATCCGTTAATTATGGTCTACACATACGGGTCAGGATAAGAATAATTTTTCATGGGTCAGAATACAAAAATTATTTATTAACTGTGACCACTAGGTGGTGCCACCAATCAAGGAAAACAATGTGGTTACTCTTGCTGGCCAATCAAGGACCACACAGAGCCTTGAGTTGCACATAAATAAACGTGTGCACTTAAACATAAATGTGTGCATACATAAGTAAGGATCTAATGACTCTTTATAATTAACAATAGTGTTAATGTGTTTTGTACATATGAAGCCGTGCATTGCCGGGCGTTGGTGCTGCACTCCTTTAATCCCAGCACTCTGGAGGCAGAGGCAGGCAGATCTCTGAGTTCGAGACCAGCCTGGTCTACAAGAGCTAGTTCCAGGACAGCCTCCAAAGCCACAGAGAAACCCTGTCTACAAAAACCAAATGAATAAATAAATAAATAAATAAATAAATAAATAAATAAATAAATTTAAAATGATAGCAATATTGATGTTTTAGAATCATGAAAATAAGTAGAAGAACATTCAGTTATAATGAACTTGCAATACAAAAGGCACTTCCCTGATCCAGAGAATGCCAGTACTAAGATACTGCATGACTTTGTCCTATGTAATATATTACCAATCAGTACAGTTTTGCAAGCCTCTGAACTGACTTAACTATGTCAACCTGGATTTTACACATCTGCACAGGACAGTTCTCTCTAATTATAAATTAGTATTTGTATACTGCGGGGTGGTATTGAATACTGCTTAGCAATGGAGAGGCAGAGGTATGATGATCTCTGTGAGTTTGAGACCATCCTGGTCTACATGAGCTAGTTTCAGGACAGGCTCCAAAACCACAGAGAAACCTGTTTTGAATACCCAGAAAAAAAAAAGAAATTGAATACTTAGTAGTTCAAGCAATCCTCCATAAAATGTACAGCCATCAATTCTGTCTTTTTCATTAACATGGAAACAATTAATGCATGCAGGAAAACTGTGATACAGAAAGTCATTCATCATAGCTCATCCATAGTTCTTCATGATGCAGACCCCTGTGTCTAACTTCCTCCGACTTGAGACTGTGATTCCTACCATCTCATTTGTTTGCCCCTGAAGTGTACACTGTGCACTGTTTCCTGCTCTTCTGTTCTGAAGGAAAAACCATGCTTCAAACATAAGTCCTTTCCCTGGTCTGCAATGGACAATGCACTATGTGACTCAAACTAGTACTTTTAAGACTCTGTGGTGTTGGAGACTTTTAATCCAATATTTAGGGTGGTTTGCCAGGATAACAAGAGCAATGAAAATACCCTGTGGGGCTACAGACATGGGTCAAATCCACTCAATCAATATAGGAGACCTTGTCACAAAACTGCTTTGCAGAAGACTGGAGATGGGTCTACACCCTGCCCTTTGTCCAGCGGTGGGTGCCCTAGCCTCAGAACCCTAATCCAGTGGTTGAGGGAAGCAGAGGCAGACATCCACAGATACACACTGAACTGAACTCTGGAACTTAGTTGCAGAGAGGGAGGAATGAAGATCATAGGGGTCGGTACCAGGTTGGAGAAACCCACAGAAACAGCTGGCCTGAACAAGGGGGAACACACTGACCCCTGATGCAGTCTGGGAAGCCAGTACAGGACTGATCCAGACCCCTGAACATGGATATCAATGAGGAGGCCTCTGCACTCTCAGAGGCCCCTGGTAGTGGATTAGTATTTTTCCCTGGTGTAAGAAGGGACTTTGAGAGCCCATCCCTCATGAAGGGAGGCACTCTTGCCCTGGACACATGGGGGAGGGCCTAGGCCAAGGATGCTGTGCTGGACTTTGCTGAGCCCCGTCGAGGGCCCTATCCTGCCTGGGGAGTGGAGGGTGGATATGGTGGGGGTAGGTCGGGTGGGGTGGGAGGGGTGAGGGTTAGGGGAGGGAGAGGGAGAAGGGATTGACATGTGAAACAAGTTTGTTCCTAATTTGAACTAATAAAAATAAATATAAAAAAGAGACTGGAAATGCAGCACTTCTGGAATCAATATACCTTTATGTCACATGAGAGGTTAATGCTGGTTGTGATCCTGTAATGGTCCCTTGAGCAGCATTTAGAGGCCTGCTGTTTTAATAGAGGACTAGGCATTTCTGCTGGCTTTAAATCAGGGTTGTCTCCTTTGTTATTGGAATATAGCTGGATAAATCTGAGGAGCAAACATTTGCATCTCATCATATTGTATTTAACCATCATGGTTTGCATACTACTTGTCTTTGGAGAATTTAAGATGCAGTCCTCCATTACCTAAATTCTATTTTCTGGCTTAATGTCTCCTAAGAACTGGTAAATCTGTATAGTAAAAATTCTACTGCCATTGCATCTATACTTCAAGATCACAGTTTAGCAGTGGAGTGTTCCTCTACAAAGGAAATATTGTTTACAAGATCCACAAAATTAAATCCAATTCAAACCATAGATAATAATCCAGACAGTGGTTGTGTATGCCTTTAATCCCAGTTCTCAGGATGCAAAGGCAGGTGGATCTCTGTGAGTTCGAGACTAGCTTGGTCTACAAGAGCTTGTTTTAGGATTGTCTACAAAGCCACAGAGAAAACGAGTCTCAAAAAAATAAAATTACCATAGCTATTATAATTTCAAAGTGTAGAAGTTCTGGGAGACACTAAAGGGACCAGAGTTTGGCAAATCTGTGCTTCATAGTGACATGGCAAGTACTAAGGGTGCCTGCATTTAACAGTGATGTCAACAAGGATATTTCAAAGCATAGTTGCAATCCCAATGCCCTGCACAGTTCCAGCCATCAGAGTGAAGATACTCAGTCTGCCAGCTGGACCAGAGAATTGAAAAGACCATTCAGGACTCTTTGGATCACATGGAAATAAACTGGAGCATACAGAACCATTAGGAATATGCAGGATAATTAATGCAAGACCAGGCATGAATGTGGCAAACTCTGTATCTGTCCACTGACTCCCACTCAGGCATGGGAGGATCCACCACACTGGTTCCCTTGGCACTTCTCCCAGTCTGGGGATAGTAGCCCCAAGTTAACCATGCTGTGGCTTTCCAATTCCTCTATGCTCAACTCCCTGCAGCAGCACTCACAGCACAGCAATACTGACCACAAGAACAGTTTTCTACAAAGACAAGCCTGGAGATGACAGCAGGAAGGACCCAGAACTTCTGTCTGGGAGATTGCCTGGAGGGCATGATTGTCTAGTGACACCTGAGTGACAAGAGATTCTCCCATAGGATTACACTGTGCTTTAAATAGTTCCTGATCCTGTCTTCCACCCCAGACAAAGACCTTTTCTACATCAGCAGAGATAATCATATCAATAGCACTTGCCCCAGGCTCCAAGAACATACCCTGCTACCTTCCTGATCTCCAAAGGCACTTACTCTTCTCTGTTCTGAAAACAAAGTAGCTAGCAAACTTTTACAGCCCTCTACAGTATGTGGAGTGGAGTGAATTTCTGTCACTCAGGTGAAAGAGTAGCCAAAATATTAACAACTAAAGAGAGATTTCAGGAAACAATTGGAGATATTTGTTATATGGCTTCACACTGAGGACAGATTCTATCTTACTTTCTATCTAGTTGCAATAGGGACTTCAGAAAACCAGGAAAGGAAATCAGTAACTAGATCACAAACAAGAAAATAGGACTTTCTCCCATCAGAAAGTTGGATGATGCCTCCATTGCTTTAGGAGTTATATTTCTGAAATTCAGAGCAAAATGTTGATAAATGAATACTAATACAGAGTAGTCCTCATGGACAGCTGAATACTTGGAGAATAATGGAGCAAGGAAAATGTGTTTATAAGCACTATTGTTAGCAAGAATGACTTACTCCTTGATGAGTTGAAAAAAATAAAAACAACTCATGGTTCTCAGTAGTGCTGGTAGAATGATTCACTACACATATGTGGAAATGGATTTATTAGAATGTGTAAGGAGCCTGTAACAAGGCAGGCAAAAGCCTGCCAAAAGGAAGATTGAGACAGAAGCTTACAAAGGCCTGGCAAGAGAAAAAATTGAAGGAAAGGAAGCCATTGTAGATAAGAGTGAAAATGTGTGGTGTGTGGCAAGGTGTGATTAGCAAGATTTAGCAAGCTATTTAAGTGACCAGCTTAGAACTAGAATTTTAGACTGCACCACGATTCTATGCCTTGGAGCTCCCCTCCACTAACCTGAGACAACCAGTCCATCAAGCTGAGTGCTTCCCTTTCTGAAAAACAATACCATGACCCTGGGACCTCAGGAGACTGAATTCAGAGGACCAGAAGTTGAGAGCCCTAACCTGCAGGCTGCTGCAGGAGATGTACGCCTGCTGTGAGCCCATTGTCTGTGGTTCTTAGGACTGTTTGCTTATGCTTGTGTGGTACTTTGATATAAGTGTGCAGTAAAATTTACATATTAAAAACTAACTGGCTAAGTCTGTCATTCCACCCAGGTCAAAACCTGGAAAGGGCTCCAGACAGTTTGCAGGATTCAGTCTAGGAAGAGCTCTGAGGAATGTGCTGGGATAACTAATTTATTTAGCAACTAAATATGACTGGCTAGGTAGAGTTACAAATTTAACTCCCCAACAAACTTGTTCATCCAAGCTGCATAGCAACGCCTTCAATGTACCACCACCCCAAAGGCAACCACAGTACACAGGCCAAAAGCCAAAATAATGTGGGAAGAGTGGGTGGAAATCAGGGATTGAAGGCTTTCCAGAAACACCACCCTCCCTGTAAGGAGACTTGTAACCAGGCAGGCAAAGACCTGGCTGGAGGGAGATTAGAATGGAGGTTACAACCAGGCAGGCAAAGTCCTGGCTGAAGAAAGATTAAAGGAAAGGGAGCATAGGTCCACTGTGCAGCCCAGCCCTTGTAGATAAGAGTGAGAATGTGTGGAGTGTGGCAAAGTGTGATTAGCACGATTTAGTGAACTATTTAAGGACCTGCTCAGAACTGGGAATTTTCGAGTGTACCATGACTTTATGTCCTGGAGCTCTCCTTGGCTAACCTGAGACAACCAGTCCATCAAGCTGAGTGCTGTCCTTTCTGACCCCGACTCCATGACACTGGAGACTTGAATCCAGCCTGAATCCAGAGGAGAGGAAGTCCCTAGCCTGAACCTGTGGGCTGCTGCAGGAGAGGTACCCCTGCTGTGAGCCTATTGTCTGTGGTTATTAGGATTGTTTGCTTATGTTTGTGTGTTGCTGTGACATAAGTGTGAAGTAAAACTTATATACTCAATGCAACTCACTGAGTTTGTCATTCCTCCCTGGTCAAAACCTGGTAAGGGCTCGAGACACTCCCTAAAAGTACTGAGTATGGATAGGTTACTATATACCTTAATGCCAACTTGGAGACTTTGGTAACTTACAAGTCTTAGAGGAACACATAAGAATCAATACCCGGGGCTGGAGAGATGGCTCAGTTGTTAGGCTGACTGCTCTTCCAGAGGTCCTGAGTTCAATTCCCAGCAAGCACATGGTGACTCACAACCATCCATTATGAGATCTGGTGCCTTCTTCTGGTGTGCAGATATACATGGAAGCAGAATGTTATATACATAATGAATAAAGGAAATCTTTAAAAATAGAATCAATACCCATGCACTATGGTGGATATACATACAGGACTGGGATTAGCCAGGTCCTCCACCTCCCCAAATCAAGCAACCACCATATTGACATTATGGACATGGGCAGCAAAATATGGAGCAACCAATATATTACAATCTGATCAAGGCACACACTTCACAGGACAACAAACACAAAGAGTGACTAGAATTTTAGGAAGCATGTGGGATTTTCATATAGCTTATAACCCCACAGCAGCAGGAGCCATAGAACAATTCAATGGAATGCTTAAAAGTAAATTAGAATCTATGACAGATAATAAGATAACTCTGGTCTTAGAGATAGCAACATATGAATAAAATAATAGACCTAGAATAAATAGAAAATCACACTTAAAGGAAGTAATAGACATAATTCCAGAAATAGAATACCCAACTCTCATAAATTAGGAAGTAATAAGGGATTATAATTGCATTTACAGGAACAAGAAGAGAAAGAACATAACTAAGGCTGAAATAATAGCCCCAGGCAAAACACCGCTATGATATCTCAAGACAAAGATTTAAAAATAAACAAATTGAAGGATATTGCATTAATATGCTACACATGCATACAGGTAAAGGTAGTGTACTACCTATTATGCATTGCACTAGTAACAATTTAACTCAACCTCCCAGTCTGGACTATGGCAACACCATTCTGCAAGGAGATATACACACACATGAACAGAACAGGCACACCAGGAAACAGGGTGGCCAACTACACAATCTCCTGGCTACATCTGCTGAATCACAGACTCACATAAAGTTAGGAAATGAGGAAAATGTTAAGAAGGAAGGCACTTTTACTGATACTTGGATTTTTCACAGTGGTCATAAAGCAGGTATATACTGCCATTGACTTTTGCTATTACTATTTATATTATTGTGTCCATGTCAGACACAGGGTAGCAAAAGCAGGATAGCACAGCTGGTTACCATGCCCACATTTACCATACCCACATTTATACAGAAATATGCATCATTGGAAGGAAGATTACCCTTATACTGGTCTGCTGAATGAAGATGCACTGATTATATTGCCAAAACCTACAGCTTATTGTATATTGTGTAGAGTATGCATGGCAAGCTGGGTGTGAACAATTCCAGAAGGCAATAGACACTGATCCTCCCTTTTGAGCTACAGTCAAAACATGGATGATACATATAACACAAACATCCGTGAAATAAATCCCTTAAAATGCCATCTCATGTAAATATGGTCAAATATTACATATCATAAGGGCATCTTCTCAACTTATTGGAGGAAAAGCTCATACATTAAAAACAAGTGTATTTGTGCTCAACAATAGGTATGTAACTAAAATCGTAGGCATAGAGACAAAAATGGAATTTATTTGTTAATTAGATATTAATGTATACTTTGTGAGACAATATTTGCAAACCTCATAGCAAGGAGATTCAGAACACAGGTATATGGTAAAAAATCACTCAAGCCAGAGATATGAACAACAGAATCATAAGGACAGCACATACACTCAAAGAGATATGAACAACAGAATCATATGTAACCCAATGAATTGGACAGAATGTAATTAAGGGAATATAAAAAGCCATTCATGATTAGAGCTGGATGTCCTCACTATGAAGACCTTGGGGTCAGCATCATTACAAACCATGGTACCCCATAATCTTCTTTGGAGACCTTGGGATGTCAGGATCTGGAATTCTGTCTTATATTATAAGCTTTGTAGTTAACATTTTAAATTCTATATTCTGCAGATCTCTGAAGTATTAGAAGTCTGCCTGGGTAAATCTGGCAACTTGTTTTCAGTTAATTGTTTTAAGCTTAAACCTTGAAAACATATACAAGGGACTAAGTGAGGTTTATCCCTGTTATAAATTATTAGTACTTAGCTTGACTATAAGCAATTAACTTGTGTATTTATAAGGATGGCTAGTAACTTGTATTTCTTAACATCTTACAATAGGTTAGCAGCTTTTATAAAACTAAGACTTTATACTGTCAGGTTTACCTTTAACACTTAATGTTTCATCCTTATTACAAATTTTTCTGTTGTTATCAGTGTAAACATCTGACATACAGGGGATCCTAGGCTACTCTTATAAAATGGTTTAGTTTTTTGTTTTGTTTTGCTTTGATTTTAAACCTCCAAAGAATTGAGATACATGGACTTAGAACTTATTTTAAGCTCTTTGTTAAACTTAGGTCTTTGTCTTACTGTACCAGATGAAATGAACAGCTCAACTTTTGGTTAGCATGTGGAGCTTATGGCTGTGATCTTAAATTTTATTTCTTTGATTTAAGTACAAACATTAGCAACATAGCAAAAGCACAAATATATTATAACCTTATATATTTAAACATTTTAAAAGTAAATAAATATGTTTTAATGTCTTTTTGCAATATCAAAAACAAAGTACCCTTTATATCTTTAAAACAATTATCACCTGGTTGACAGTTAAATTTATCTTATCAATTCCCACTACTACTACTATTAAATTTTTATTAGTTTTAATTTTTAGCAGGTTTAAACATAAAATATTTCTAATACCATCCTTACTCAAAATACATCTGAATTCCTAATTACCCAAATTTAATGAACAGAGCTCATAGATAAATTGTGAGCTATGTCCATAAATAACTGGCTGCAGTTAGCACTAGACAGCAAAAATATTTAAACCATTTTTGTTTTAGCTCCTTGTTTTGTAACAAATCTTATGTGCATACCAGAAACCATTGGTAGAACTTTCTAACAAGTATACATATGTTTTGAGCAATAAACAAACTTTTAAACAGAATTAACCTGCTATGGTCAAAATTTTTAACCCATATTACCATTTTTTTAATTTGGTATATGCAGATATGAGAGCCCAGAGCAAACTATTTACATCTTCCTGATAATTTTATGACTTTTCTTTGACTCCCTCTATTTTTTTTTTACATTCCCTTAAGCTCTTTCTCTGATTCCGTCAGGCATCCCCATTGTAGACAAATCTCTCCTTTTCTCTTGGTCTCTTTCTTTTCCCCTCTCTCAGTGATTCTCACTCAGGGGTGCATGGCTGAAGTGAACACCTTGTCTTCTTATTTCCTCAAAATCCTGAGAGTACCTTTCCCTGTGCCTCTCTGCACTCTCTGGTCTCTCAACTGTTTGTTCCTTTTACTGTAAACATGATGTTTACCAGCTCTCCTTTAATTTTTTTAATAACTTTATAAATTTCTTACCTCCTTAAAACTGTTCTGTTTTATCGTTTATTGCTCAGAGAAGCAGAATCCTACTCTCAACACCTTAAGCTCTTTCCAATGCTCTTCTGTGATGCTTTGGTGTATTCTGTGGACATCTGAATGTGCACCCCCATTTGACATCTCCTACAGCTAATGTTTTAACACATTTGGTCTTCTTGCATCAGACTGATCATACCAATCT
The DNA here is from genome assembly GCF_003668045.3 of Cricetulus griseus. Classification (NCBI taxonomy): domain Eukaryota; kingdom Metazoa; phylum Chordata; class Mammalia; order Rodentia; family Cricetidae; genus Cricetulus; species Cricetulus griseus. The sequence continues at coordinate 28,999 of NW_023277438.1, read as the reverse complement.
TCACATAGCCATCACATCTACATACCATTCCATTTTTATAACCTTATTTCTCCATCTTAATTGTTAGCAGGAACCACACACAGTGCAGGCTCTGTATTCCCAGCCTCTGACAGTAAAACTTAATACAACCTTTATATAATATTATATTTTAGTTGACATAAAAACCTATACCCTAAATCCTCCCTTTTTTTAGTTAATAATAATATGTACATATTTTTTAAATGATGACAAATAAATGTAACTCATTACATTTGGATAATTAAAACACATATTTTTTCCTGTGAAAGGAAAAGCATTATTTTTAAACATAATGTATCTTTGACTTTGACTTTTATTAAAACGTCAAAGCTTCCCAAAGTATACAGAATGACATAAATTAATATAATTGGCTTAGGAAGAAATGGAGGCAGCACTGATGGCTGCCAGTGGTTTTGAAAAACATTTTTCATTACCCTAACCAATAACAGTTTGTAACCAGCCCTTGAATCTGAATGACCAGAGGAGCCCTGGTGGAGGGAAGTCTGGCTACAGTGTCATAACAGTAACCTAGCATCCATAGGCTGTAACTTTACAGCACAAAGCCAAGCCTGTTTGGCTAGGAGTGGGCAACTTTTCAGTCAGGGTGCAGAAATCCCATCTGCTAGCACTAGAGAGAGCTGTGACAGGCAAGTGAGCCAGTGAGTGTTAACTTTAGGGCACCATGGTTTTCCTTGGAGCAGCAAGGTTTCCAAAGGTTCACTCATGCCCTTTAGGCCTCATGAGCCAGCAAGTGCCACCCAGGCTGCATTCACGCTCTCTGCACTTACTGGGCAATGGTGAAGAGGCAACACTGAGCAACATTCCCTGGGTGGCTGAGCAACACTGATGATGCCCCTCCCTCCAGCAATCACAGGCCTGCTGCTACCATCTGAGCCCCTTCTGCCCATAGACCTGCTGGAACCTCAGCTTCCCAGGAATGCAGGGCCAGAGGGGCACACTTAGATTTGGAGGCACCCACCCCTTGGCTAGCCCAGTGCATACCCCACAGGCATCTTTCTCCCAAGGATTTGTCATCCTTGAAGCCACCACTGACAAAGGCCTATGTGGAGGATGCTTGCTCCCAGAAGGCATGCTGTAGGCCACTGTCACTCTGCAGGGAGGATGGGGCTAGGCAAGACCTTCTGGAAACCAGCTTCTACCCAAGCCCAGGACAAGCAGGTTCTGAGTGCCTGCCATTCACAGGCTTTTATACAGTCCCAGGAGCCTCCATGAGGAAGCTGGCAGCCCAGGCTAGTCTAGGGGCATTCAAGGACCCAGAGAGTACTGTCCTCCACCAGGCTGTAAGTTCCCCCCTGTTTTTCAAAGGGGAGGAAGGGGTCTGTCCCTTTAGATTCTGTCCTGAGTCATAATCCTTCAAGAGACGATAAACTGACAAACAACAGCTCAGCGCTGAGAGTAGGAATAAAGTGCCTATACCTAGATTCCTACATTTACCAATGGAAGTGCTCAATTAGACCACCTATTTTAACCTAGATTGCAGGTTTGATCCAACTCTCCATGGAAACCTGCCCTAGAAGGGAAGTTGACGACTTCTCCTAGGTTGCCCAGGCCTGGCATTGTAGGCAAATCTGCCATGCTCTTGGCCTGTTACCTCTATTATCTATTTTGCTAGCATACATAAATAAGAGGAAGATGAACTTAACAGACAAACAGAAAACATTTACTCAACCAACTAGTTGGGGTTGAAAACCTACCAGTTCTGAGTCCTGGGAGGGTTTTGAGTTCATGGTCAGGAAAACAAAATGTTGTGCCAGGTTCCTGGAGCCCAGAGACTAACCCAAGGTTTTGACACTCTGATGAAAAGCAAAAGGTTTCTTTTTATTTCAATCTGGCCAGCTATGATCTCACTGCATGGCGGTCATGTGAGACACAAACCACCCAAAAAGAGAAGTTTTTCAGGGGGCAGACCATAAGGATGAAAGCCACAAAAAACAGGGTTTCCATGGTTACTTCAGGTTATACAATGTACAGAGTATAACAGTAGCTATATATTTTAAGTGAGATACATCTGAGTGAAATAAGACAGGGCATGGGCTTGCAGGTTTACTGCAATTATCCACTTGACTGCAGGATCTTTTTTTTTCTCTCTTTTTTTTAACAAAAACCTGAACACATTGATTCAAAGCCAGTTCAGTTAAGTTAAAATCCTATAATCAGTTCGGCCACACTTCCAGTCACTTGGGTGTGAAATGTAGATTTGTCACTAGCCACATCTGGGTGAATCCCTTGGTCTGCAGGTACAGGCTGGTGAGGAAGCTACCCTGCTTGTTAGCTGCCAGGGACAAGAAAGTCCTCCCCAGTTCTGAGCAGCGCCCTCCTCACCCAAGTGCCAGGGTCGCTGCCTGCTGCTCAAGGGCTCCCAGGTGATGGTGGCTCCTGCACAGGGGCAGACAGAGGCTTGAGGAATCGGTGTGAGTAAAGATTTGCCTGTAGCTGTAGTTGTAGTGAATGTAGCCGGGACACTGCTTCCTTGATGAGGTTTCCCGAAAGCAGGAGCTGCTGCAGGAGCTGGTGCGGGTCGACTTCACTGGTGTGGGTTTCAGGCTGAGATCCACGTCGCTGTTGCAGAAGGCGGGACATGGCTCTGCTCTGGGGCCAACCCCGCCTGCACGGGCCTGAGAGAGGCTGCAGGGTGCTCGGCTTGCCTGTCACTGGAGGTCCCTCAAGACCAGGCTGCCAGGACACAGGACATAGGGCGCTGGTGCCTGCAGTGAGCTCCACCACGCAGTAGGGAGCCGCCCAGGTCCACACGCGCCCGCGCTCCCACAGCATGCAGCGAATGGCTCCGGGGTGAGCTGGGGCCCCGGTCTCTGCAGGCACAGAAGATCGCAGCATCTGCCTCGCCGGGGACCGGTTCTGTTCCACTGAGATCGCAGCCAGGACCCGCAGGGGCGGGGGGCCCGGGGCAGCACTCGGCGAGGCAGGGCCATCGTGCGCTGTGTCCAGCTTCAGAGTCTCGCCGAACTTGGGGATGAGCTGGTCCACATCGGTCAAGCTGCCCAGAGTCACAGACTGCTGCAGCAGGAGGAAGCTGTCGTCCTTGTCCTCCCCATCTGCCTCAAAGCCGGCTTCCTTCTCTGCCCTCTGGCACAGCATGGCCTTCTGCCTGGGACCCCTCGGCTGTGGGGGCATCGCTGGAGACCTGGCTGTCTGCGGGCTTGGTGGGCGGCTGCTAGGGCAAGAGAATCACAGAGGCTGGGGCCAGGCTGGGCCTGAGATGCAGAAGCCTGCGGCCAACAGACTTCCAACCTAGGGAGGCTGCAGGATGTGTACAACCAGTAATTAGCAAAAGAATGTTAACAGGAGTGGTGGACAGTTGCCTTCCCTTCTCTGAGAGCAAGGTGTCTGGTGCCAGCCATGGCACTCCTGATTAAATGAGTTAAATTTTGCCTTACCTGTAGAAATTCCCTTTTCAGGGCCCAAGTTCTTAAACTTTTATTAATTTTAATTTTCATTTGTCAGCTTTAATAGCCTGGGGCCTAGGTCTTGGGATATTCCCTTAAAGGCCTGGGGTATTGACAGTAAAACACAGACCCTTGTCTAAAACTTGGAATTGGCCTGTGACAGATGGTAATTGTCTTGAGACAGGGCCTTTTTTGGAAAGATTGCTTAAGATCCTGAGAACCTAACTCCTCCCACCATATGGAGCTGTTGTCATTGGTCCAATGGCCACTTTTGGCTTAGTAATGTTCTAGAGATACCCTGTGATCCCTTTGTGTGGTGACATTTGAGTACCTGCCTCTTGAATTTGTCCCCTCATATTGTGTTCCTGCTACTTCATAGAGCTCTATTCCTTTCTTCCCCCCTCCACCCAGAGTAGTACACAAGATGCTCTTTTCCTTAGAAGATTAAATCTCAGCACTCCTGAGGCATAGGCAACCAGAGGTGAGTTCAAGGCCAGATCAAGGTGTACTTAATTTATTTTGGCATATCTTTTGCTGTGTAATCCTCACATTTGCCTAAGTAGGTTGACCTACAAGTTGCCCTCTATTTAGTTTGTTCAAAGTTCAACCTGGAGTATGAATCTAAAGACACTTAAGGATGATGTAATATGTGGAATGCAAATGTGTCTAAACTGGTTCCTCTTTGAGCTTTATGTAAAGTTGGATGAATGCCATCAATAAAGAGATTTTTCTTTATTAACCTCCTAAGTGTGTGAACTGATTTTCTCCCTGGTAAGGCATATTAATTCTAGGACAGCTGCATTTCCATCTTGTTAGAAAAAATATTTCTGAGACAAGTCTCTTATGTTGATGTCGATGGTGTGATTCCAGTCTGTTACTTTCCATTGGCAAAGACCTTGCTGATCTCGATATTACACCTTCAAAATTCTTCAATTAAATGACTCTACCACCATTGAGATTTAAAATTGTCCATTTGATTCATGTAAGTCAACTATCCAAAGCAGTCAGAGGAAAAGAATATGCATGTGGAGCATTGCTTCTGTCTTCAGACCAAAACAGGAGGAATAGTGTATTGGGTACACTGCAGGGGAAACAGGGAAGGCAATCAGCTGCTGAAAGGGACTTGACTGTGATATAACTAATGTTTTTGTAATTTCCCAGCATGTTTTAATTCATGTCATGTGAATGAACAGAGACAGCCTGGAAATGTTATCTTCAGCAAATGAATATTGAATTTATAATTAGGCAACTCTGCTATGCAGATATATATGTGCCATCCTGTTTGATACAGTTAAGGCAGCTCACAGGTTTCAGGTACAGGCCATTGGCTGTAGCTCCATGAGTCACCCTACAGTACTCAGTAGCTAACATTTTAGATATGACAAAATTCATACAATGTCTTATTAGTGACAGTATCCCTACTAGGAAAGAGCCCACATTGCTTGAAAGTCAGCATAGTTAAGCATACTTTCATTTATTTTTGTCTGTTTAAAAAACTCAATTATTGACAGCATTTTTAAAATTTCCTTTTTTAAATGCATTACAGTGATAATCCCTGTGTTTCTATTTTTTCCATTGCTTTCTTGCTTAAGAATTTCATTTCATTTTTATCTTCAGTGGTGTTTACTCATTAATATGTATCAGTTCAGAGCAATGGTTCTGAACCTGTGGGTTCTATATTATAATTAATAACAACAAAATTATAGTTATGAAGTAGCACTGAAAACAGTTGTACAGTTGGGAGGGTCCCCACATCATGAGGAAATGAATTAAAGTGTCGCAGGATTAGGAAAGTTGAGAACCACTGCTTTTGGTCAATGTCTCCCATAGCTCAAGCTTGCCTCACACTATGTAATTGAGAATTACTTTGAACACCTAATCCTGCTTCTCCTGCACATTACTGGAAAGACAGTCATCCAATTCATTTTAGCTTGGGCCTTGACTTTTCTCTGGGAAGAAAATAACAAGTAAATGGATATCCTCTAAGTTCTCAAGATTTTATTGTGAATTTACTATTGAAGGAGGAACCTGTGCAAGAATTTCATTCACCAACTGCAAAGCAGGTGTAGTTATAGACAGAAAGTAGGGGAAGGAAGAGAGATTTCCTTCTGTGACAGTAGTTGACATTTCCCATGTGGAGTCAGGTAATCAATATTAGATGTTCCATAAATGTCCTGAATTCCATTTCTCAGTTTCATGGATCAGGCAAACAAGAATCTAAATAAAGAAAAGAACTCATCATGAAACCAAATTCCTGTAGTTAGAACATTTCAACCTAAGAAAAAGAACTGGATAAAATGGTCTTGCACTGCCTAACAGAATTGTTTTTTTCCTGGTTTAAGATGATAACCCTGAGAAAAATGGTGTGAGTTGTACTGGATGTGCTCTAATACAAATCCCCAGTCTCTGGAGCACAGGACCATAATGCCTGTTTCAACTTTTAAATATAATTTTGTGCATTATATATACATAATATCCACTATCACTTTCTCTGTCTTCAAGACATTTTTATAACCCCTTCCTTGTGTTCTCATCCAGGGCTTTCTTCTTCTTCTTCTTCTTCTTCTTCTTCTTCTTCTTCTTCTTCTTCTTCTTCTTCTTCTTCTTCTTCTCTTCTCCTCCTCCTCCTCCTCCTCCTCCTCCTCCTCCTCCTCCTCCTTCTTCTTTGTTTAACAACAGATGCTGTTTGACTGTGATCTGTGTTTGGTTGCAGGACGTCCCAGCTTTGAAGCAAAGGGTTGGCTGTGCTGAACATTGAGCATGTAATTGAATGTGCACACACAGCAACCTGTGCCATGGAAGAGGAACAGGATGTGCTCTGCCAGATTGGAGGATTTTACTAAATTACTAATTTCCCACATCAGGACCATAACTGACTATAGTGTGGAAGCATGAAAAGCTGGGAGTGCCTGTGTGATCTGAGTCATTTGATCTCTGCTCATTCAGAAGGGTGACTGCTAAATT
>NW_023277438.1:0-22092 GCF_003668045.3 Cricetulus griseus | reverse complement strand
GCCCCAACCCAATTCCAAGTCCCTGAACCCCCTACCGTTCCTAAAGCTATCACTCCTACCCCAGATGCTGTCATCTTCTCCCCCACCCCAGACGCCCTAAACATCGAGTTAACCAGAGACCCTCCAGGTACCGGAGATAGATTATTACAATTAATCCAAGGAGTTTACCAAGCCTTAAATTTTTCAGACCCCAACAAGACTCAGGAATGCTGGTTATGCCTAGTTTCCCGGCCCCCATATTATGAAGGCGTGGCAATACTGGGCAACTACTCCAACCAGACCTCAGCACCTACCAGTTGTGGAGCTGCTATGCAGCACAAGCTCACAATATCTGAGGTCTCAGGAAAGGGGCTATGCATAGGCAGGATCCCTCCCTCACATCAAGAATTATGTAACCAAGTAGAGCCATTATCTCAGGACAGCCGATACCTTGTTGCCCCTTATGGAACTTATTGGGCTTGCAGTACTGGGTTGACTCCCTGTGTCTCTACCACTGTTCTCAACACCACCATTGACTTTTGTATATTGATAGAACTTTGGCCCAAAGTCACATACCACCAACCTGAATATGTTTACAGCGTACTAGGGAAATCAACCCGATATAAGAGGGAGCCAATATCCTTTACCGTGGCCCTATTATTAGGAGGAATAACAGTGGGGGGCATAGCAGCCGGCATAGGGACCGGAACCGTTGCCCTACAGGGAATTAATCATTTTAAGCTTCTACAACAAGCCATGCACACGGACATCCAGGTCCTGGAAGAGTCAGTCAGTGCACTCGAAAAATCCTTAACATCACTCTCTGAGGTGGTCCTGCAGAACAGACGAGGATTAGATTTATTATTTTTACAGGAAGGGGGGCTATGTGCTGCCCTCAAGGAAGAATGCTGCTTTTATGCAGATCATACAGGAATAGTAAGGGACAGCATGGCCAAACTTAGGGAAAGGCTAAAACAGAGGCAACAGCTATTTGAGTCTCAACAAGGATGGTTCGAAGGATGGTTCACTAAGTCCCCCTGGATCACTACTCTGGTATCTACTCTCATGGGACCTCTGATTATTCTATTATTAATCCTTATACTTGGTCCCTGCATTCTGAACAAGATAACTCAATTCATTAGAGAACGATTATCTGCCATACAAACCTTAGTTTTAACTCAACAATACCACCAGCTAAAGCAGATAGATCCAGAATATCCAGAGACCTCTGAATGAAAGATTCCATTCAGTAACAAGAGAAATGGGGGATGAAAGACCCCCACCCCCGGGCTGTAGCCTTTCTACTCTGGTCGGCAGCTGGCGGGGCGCGCGAATACATCCTTCCCTCCTTAGCACTTCCCTCCTTAGCACTTCCCTCCTTAGCACCTTTTGATCTCTGCAGCTGCTGGCTCTCACTCCCCGCCCCACGCAAGGCCAACCCCCGCTGGATCGCTCGGTCCCAAGGCCAGCCATCTGGACCGGCAGGAGATAAGGCCATTTCGCCTGGCTATTAAACCTTGAGAAAATGCTGATTTGATGCTTTTCGCTTCTGTACTATGCCTGTTTTCCCTTATAAAAGGACCCTCCTTCCGGGGCTCGGGACTTGGCAAAACAGAAGCTAAGTCCCGGATATCCGTGTTATTAATAAATCCTCTTGTTCTTACATCCAAAGTTCGTGGTTTCGCTGATTCCTGGGTGTGGGTCTTCTTCCACGAAAGAACCTCTCCGGGGGTCTTTCAAGCCTATTGTCTGTGGTTATTAGGATTGTTTGCTTATGTTTGTGTGTTTTTGTGACATAAGTGTGAAGTAAAACTTATATACTCAATGCAACTCACTGAGTTTGTCATTCCTCCCTGGTCAAAACCTGGTAAGGGCTCGAGACACTCCCTAAAAGTACTGAGTATGGATAGGTTACTATATACCTTAATGCCAACTTGGAGACTTTGGTAACTTCCAAGTCTTAGAGGAACACATAAGAATCAATACCCAGGGCTGGAGAGATGGCTCAGTTGTCAGGGCTGGAGAGATGGCTCAGTTGTTAGGCTGACTGCTCTTCCAGAGGTCCTGAGTTCAATTTCCAGCAAGCACATGGTGACTCACAACCATCCATTATGAGATCTGGTGCCTTCTTCTGGTGTGCAGTTATACATGGAAGCAGAATGTTATATACATAATGAATAAAGGAAATCTTTAAAAATAGAATCAATACCCATGCACTATGGTGGATATACATACAGGACTGGGATTAGCCAGGTCCTCCACCTCCCCAAATCAAGCAACCACCATATTGACATTATGGACATGGGCAGCAAAATATGGAGCAACCAATATATTACAATCTGATCAAGGCACACACTTCACAGGACAACAAACACAAAGAGTGACTAGAATTTTAGGAAGCATGTGGGATTTTCATATAGCTTATAACCCCACAGCAGCAGGAGCCATAGAACAATTCAATGGAATGCTTAAAAGTAAATTAGAATCTATGACAGATAATAAGATAACTCTGGTCTTAGAGATAGCAACATATGAATAAAATAATAGACCTAGAATAAATAGAAAATCACACTTAAAGGAAGTAATAGACATAATTCCAGAAATAGAATACCCAACTCTCATAAATTAGGAAGTAATAAGGGATTATAATTGCATTTACAGGAACAAGAAGAGAAAGAACATAACTAAGGCTGAAATAATAGCCCCAGGCAAAACACCGCTATGATATCTCAAGACAAAGATTTAAAAATAAACAAATTGAAGGATATTGCATTAATATGCTACACATGCATACAGGTAAAGGTAGTGTACTACCTATTATGCATTGCACTAGTAACAATTTAACTCAACCTCCCAGTCTGGACTATGGCGACACCATTCTGCAAGGAGATATACACACACATGAAGGGAACTGTCACACCAGGAAACAGGGTGGCCAACTACACAATCTCCTGGCTACATCTGCTGAATCACAGACTCACATAAAGTTAGGAAATGAGGAAAATGTTAAGAAGGAAGGCACTTTTACTGATACTTGGATTTTTCACAGTGGTCATAAAGCAGGTATATACTGCCATTGACTTTTGCTATTACTATTTATATTATTGTGTCCATGTCAGACACAGGGTAGCAAAAGCAGGATAGCACAGCTGGTTACCATGCCCACATTTACCATACCCACATTTATACAGAAATATGCATCATTGGAAGGAAGATTACCCTTATACTGGTCTGCTGAATGAAGATGCACTGATTATATTGCCAAAACCTACAGCTTATTGTATATTGTGTAGAGTATGCATGGCAAGCTGGGTGTGAACAATTCCAGAAGGCAATAGACACTGATCCTCCCTTTTGAGCTACAGTCAAAACATGGATGATACATATAACACAAACATCCGTGAAATAAATCCCTTAAAATGCCATCTCATGTAAATATGGTCAAATATTACATATCATAAGGGCATCTTCTCAACTTATTGGAGGAAAAGCTCATACATTAAAAACAAGTGTATTTGTGCTCAACAATAGGTATGTAACTAAAATCGTAGGCATAGAGACAAAAATGGAATTTATTTGTTAATTAGATATTAATGTATACTTTGTGAGACAATATTTGCAAACCTCATAGCAAGGAGATTCAGAACACAGGTATATGGTAAAAAATCACTCAAGCCAGAGATATGAACAACAGAATCATAAGGACAGCACAAAACAGGACACAAATATAAACCTATGTAACCCAATGAATTGGACAGAATGTAATTAAGGGAATATAAAAAGCCATTCATGATTAGAGCTGGATGTCCTCACTATGAAGACCTTGGGGTCAGCATCATTACAAACCATGGTACCCCATAATCTTCTTTGGAGACCTTGGGATGTCAGGATCTGGAATTCTGTCTTATATTATAAGCTTTGTAGTTAACATTTTAAATTCTATATTCTGCAGATCTCTGAAGTATTAGAAGTCTGCCTGGGTAAATCTGGCAACTTGTTTTCAGTTAATTGTTTTAAGCTTAAACCTTGAAAACATATACAAGGGACTAAGTGAGGTTTATCCCTGTTATAAATTATTAGTACTTAGCTTGACTATAAGCAATTAACTTGTGTATTTATAAGGATGGCTAGTAACTTGTATTTCTTAACATCTTACAATAGGTTAGCAGCTTTTATAAAACTAAGACTTTATACTGTCAGGTTTACCTTTAACACTTAATGTTTCATCCTTATTACAAATTTTTCTGTTGTTATCAGTGTAAACATCTGACATACAGGGGATCCTAGGCTACTCTTATAAAATGGTTTAGTTTTTTGTTTTGTTTTGCTTTGATTTTAAACCTCCAAAGAATTGAGATACATGGACTTAGAACTTATTTTAAGCTCTTTGTTAAACTTAGGTCTTTGTCTTACTGTACCAGATGAAATGAACAGCTCAACTTTTGGTTAGCATGTGGAGCTTATGGCTGTGATCTTAAATTTTATTTCTTTGATTTAAGTACAAACATTAGCAACATAGCAAAAGCACAAATATATTATAACCTTATATATTTAAACATTTTAAAAGTAAATAAATATGTTTTAATGTCTTTTTGCAATATCAAAAACAAAGTACCCTTTATATCTTTAAAACAATTATCACCTGGTTGACAGTTAAATTTATCTTATCAATTCCCACTACTACTACTATTAAATTTTTATTAGTTTTAATTTTTAGCAGGTTTAAACATAAAATATTTCTAATACCATCCTTACTCAAAATACATCTGAATTCCTAATTACCCAAATTTAATGAACAGAGCTCATAGATAAATTGTGAGCTATGTCCATAAATAACTGGCTGCAGTTAGCACTAGACAGCAAAAATATTTAAACCATTTTTGTTTTAGCTCCTTGTTTTGTAACAAATCTTATGTGCATACCAGAAACCATTGGTAGAACTTTCTAACAAGTATACATATGTTTTGAGCAATAAACAAACTTTTAAACAGAATTAACCTGCTATGGTCAAAATTTTTAACCCATATTACCATTTTTTTAATTTGGTATATGCAGATATGAGAGCCCAGAGCAAACTATTTACATCTTCCTGATAATTTTATGACTTTTCTTTGACTCCCTCTATTTTTTTTTACATTCCCTTAAGCTCTTTCTCTGATTCCGTCAGGCATCCCCATTGTAGACAAATCTCTCCTTTTCTCTTGGTCTCTTTCTTTTCCCCTCTCTCAGTGATTCTCACTCAGGGGTGCATGGCTGAAGTGAACACCTTGTCTTCTTATTTCCTCAAAATCCTGAGAGTACCTTTCCCTGTGCCTCTCTGCACTCTCTGGTCTCTCAACTGTTTGTTCCTTTTACTGTAAACATGATGTTTACCAGCTCTCCTTTAATTTTTTTAATAACTTTATAAATTTCTTACCTCCTTAAAACTCTCCTGTTTTATTGTTTATTGCTCAGAGAAGCAGAATCCTACTCTCAACACCTTAAGCTCTTTCCCATGCTCTTCTGTGATGCTTTGGTGTATTCTGTGGACATCTGAATGTGCACCCCCATTTGACATCTCCTACAGCTAATGTTTTAACACATTTGGTCTTCTTGCATCAGACTGATCATACCAATCTTCACATAGCCATCACATCTACATACCATTCCATTTTTATAACCTTATTTCTCCATCTTAATTGTTAGCAGGAACCACACACAGTGCAGGCTCTGTATTCCCAGCCTCTGACAGTAAAACTTAATACAACCTTTATATAATATTATATTTTAGTTGACATAAAAACCTATACCCTAAATCCTCCCTTTTTTTAGTTATAATAATATGTACATATTTTTTAAATGATGACAAATAAATGTAACTCATTACATTTGGATAATTAAAACACATATTTTTTCCTGTGAAAGGAAAAGCATTATTTTTAAACATAATGTATCTTTGACTTTGACTTTTATTAAAACGTCAAAGCTTCCCAAAGTATACAGAATGACATAAATTAATATAATTGGCTTAGGAAGAAATGGAGGCAGCACTGATGGCTGCCAGTGGTTTTGAAAAACATTTTTCATTACCCTAACCAATAACAGTTTGTAACCAGCCCTTGAATCTGAATGACCAGAGGAGCCCTGGTGGAGGGAAGTCTGGCTACAGTGTCATAACAGTAACCTAGCATCCATAGGCTGTAACTTTACAGCACAAAGCCAAGCCTGTTTGGCTAGGAGTGGGCAACTTTTCAGTCAGGGTGCAGAAATCCCATCTGCTAGCACTAGAGAGAGCTGTGACAGGCAAGTGAGCCAGTGAGTGTTAACTTTAGGGCACCATGGTTTTCCTTGGAGCAGCAAGGTTTCCAAAGGTTCACTCATGCCCTTTAGGCCTCATGAGCCAGCAAGTGCCACCCAGGCTGCATTCACGCTCTCTGCACTTACTGGGCAATGGTGAAGATGCAACACTGAGCAACATTCCCTGGGTGGCTGAGCAACACTGATGATGCCCCTCCCTCCAGCAATCACAGGCCTGCTGCTACCAACTGAGCCCCTTCTGCCCATAGACCTGCTGGAACCTCAGCTTCCCAGGAATGCAGGGCCAGAGGGGCACACTTAGATTTGGAGGCACCCACCCCTTGGCTAGCCCAGTGCATACCCCACAGGCATCTTTCTCCCAAGGATTTGTCATCCTTGAAGCCACCACTGACAAAGGCCTATGTGGAGGATGCTTGCTCCCAGAAGGCATGCTGTAGGCCACTGTCACTCTGCAGGGAGGATGGGGCTAGGCAAGACCTTCTGGAAACCAGCTTCTACCCAAGCCCAGGACAAGCAGGTTCTGAGTGCCTGCCATTCACAGGCTTTTATACAGTCCCAGGAGCCTCCATGAGGAAGCTGGCAGCCCAGGCTAGTCTAGGGGCATTCAAGGACCCAGAGAGTACTGTCCTCCACCAGGCTGTAAGTTCCCCCCTGTTTTTCAAAGGGGAGGAAGGGGTCTGTCCCTTTAGATTCTGTCCTGAGTCATAATCCTTCAAGAGACGATAAACTGACAAACAACAGCTCAGCGCTGAGAGTAGGAATAAAGTGCCTATACCTAGATTCCTACATTTACCAATGGAAGTGCTCAATTAGACCACCTATTTTAACCTAGATTGCAGGTTTGATCCAACTCTCCATGGAAACTTGCCCTAGAAGGGAAGTTGACGACTTCTCCTAGGTTGCCCAGGCCTGGCATTGTAGGCAAATCTGCCATGCTCTTGGCCTGTTACCTCTATTATCTATTTTGCTAGCATACATAAATAAGAGGAAGATGAACTTAACAGACAAACAGAAAACATTTACTCAACCAACTAGTTGGGGTTGAAAACCTACCAGTTCTGAGTCCTGGGAGGGTTTTGAGTTCATGGTCAGGAAAACAAAATGTTGTGCCAGGTTCCTGGAGCCCAGAGACTAACCCAAGGTTTTGACACTCTGATGAAAAGCAAAAGGTTTCTTTTTATTTCAATCTGGCCAGCTACGATCTCACTGCATGGTGGTCATGTGAGACACAAACCACCCAAAAAGAGAAGTTTTTCAGGGGGCAGACCATAAGGATGAAAGCCACAAAAAACAGGGTTTCCATGGTTACTTCAGGTTATACAATGTACAGAGTATAACAGTAGCTATATATTTTAAGTGAGATACATCTGAGTGAAATAAGACAGGGCATGGGCTTGCAGGTTTACTGCAATTATCCACTTGACTGCAGGATCTTTTTTTTTCTCTCTCTTTTTTTTTTAACAAAAACCTGAACACATTGATTCAAAGCCAGTTCAGTTAAGTTAAAATCCTATAATCAGTTCGGCCACACTTCCAGTCACTTGGGTGTGAAATGTAGATTTGTCACTAGCCACATCTGGGTGAATCCCTTGGTCTGCAGGTACAGGCTGGTGAGGAAGCTACCCTGCTTGTTAGCTGCCAGGGACAAGAAAGTCCTCCCCAGTTCTGAGCAGCGCCCTCCTCACCCAAGTGCCAGGGTCGCTGCAGGCTGCTCAAGGGCTCCCAGGTGATGGTGGCTCCTGCACAGGGGCAGACAGAGGCTTGAGGAATCGGTGTGAGTAAAGATTTGCCTGTAGCTGTAGTTGTAGTGAATGTAGCCGGGACACTGCTTCCTTGATGAGGTTTCCCGAAAGCAGGAGCTGCTGCAGGAGCTGGTGCGGGTCGACTTCACTGGTGTGGGTTTCAGGCTGAGATCCATGTCGCTGTTGCAGAAGGCGGGACATGGCTCTGCTCTGGGGCCAACCCCGCCTGCACGGGCCTGAGAGAGGCTGCAGGGTGCTCGGCTTGCCTGTCACTGGAGGTCCCTCAAGACCAGGCTGCCAGGACACAGGACATAGGGCGCTGGTGCCTGCAGTGAGCTCCACCACGCAGTAGGGAGCCGCCCAGGTCCACACGCGCCCGCGCTCCCACAGCATGCAGAGAATGGCTCCGGGGTGAGCTGGGGCCCCGGTCTCGGCAGGCACAGAAGATCACAGCATCTGCCTCGCCGGGGACCGGTTCTGTTCCACTGAGATCGCAGCCAGGACCCGCAGGGGCGGGGGGCCCGGGGCAGCACTCGGCGAGGCAGGGCCATCGTGCGCTGTGTCCAGCTTCAGCGTCTCACCGATCTTGGTGATGAGCTGGTCCACATCGGTCAAGCTGCCCAGAGTCACAGACTGCTGCAGCAGGAGGAAGCTGTCGTCCTTGTCCTCCCCCTCTGCCTCAAAGCCGGCTTCCTTCTCTGCCCTCTGGCACGGCATGGCCCTCTGCCTGGGACCCCTCGGCTGTGGGGGCATCGCTGGCGACCTGGCTGTCTGCGGGCTTGGTGGGCGGCTGCTAGGGCAAGAGAATCACAGAGGCTGGGGCCAGGCTGGGCCTGAGATGCAGAAGCCTGCGGCCAACAGACTTCCAACCTAGGAGGCTGCAGGATGTGTACAACCAGTAATTAGCAAAAGAATGTTAACAGGAGTGGTGGACAGTTGCCTTCCCTTCTCTGAGAGCAAGGTGTCTGGTGCCAGCCATGGCACTCCTGATTAAATGAGTTAAATTTTGCCTTACCTGTAGAAATTCCCTTTTCAGGGCCCAAGTTCTTAAACTTTTATTAATTTTAATTTTCATTTGTCAGCTTTAATAGCCTGGGGCCTAGGTCTTGGGATATTCCCTTAAAGGCCTGGGGTATTGACAGTAAAACACAGACCCTTGTCTAAAACTTGGAATTGGCCTGTGACAGATGGTAATTGTCTTGAGACAGGGCCTTTTTTGGAAAGATTGCTTAAGATCCTGAGAACCTAACTCCTCCCACCATATGGAGCTGTTGTCATTGGTCCAATGGCCACTTTTGGCTTAGTAATGTTCTAAGAATCCCTGTGATCCCTTTGTGTGGTGCCATTTGAGTACCTGCCTCTTGAATTTGTCCCCTCATATTGTGTTCCTGCTACTTCATAGAGCTCTATTCCTTTCTTCCCCCCTCCACCCAGAGTAGTACACAAGATGCTCTTTTCCTTAGAAGATTAAATCTCAGCACTCCTGAGGCATAGGCAACCAGAGGTGAGTTCAAGGCCAGATCAAGGTGTACTTAATTTATTTTGGCATATCTTTTGCTGTGTAATCCTCACATTTGCCTAAGTAGGTAGACCTACAAGTTGCCCTCTATTTAGTTTGTTCAAAGTTCAACCTGGAGTATGAATCTAAAGACACTTAAGGATGATGTAATATGTGGAATGCAAATGTGTCTAAACTGGTTCCTCTTTGAGCTTTATGTAAAGTTGGATGAATGCCATCAATAAAGAGATTTTTCTTTATTAACCTCCTAAGTGTGTGAACTGATTTTCTCCCTGGTAAGGCATATTAATTGTAGGACAGCTGCATTTCCATCTTGTTAGAAAAAATATTTCTGAGACAAGTCTCTTATGTTGATGTCGATGGTGTGATTCCAGTCTGTTACTTTCCATTGGCAAAGACCTTGCTGATCTCGATATTACACCTTCAAAATTCTTCAATTAAATGACTCTACCACCATTGAGATTTAAAATTGTCCATTTGATTCATGTAAGTCAACTATCCAAAGCAGTCAGAGGAAAAGAATATGCATGTGGAGCATTGCTTCTGTCTTCAGACCAAAACAGGAGGAATAGTGTATTGGGTACACTGCAGGGGAAACAGGGAAGGCAATCAGCTGCTGAAAGGGACTTGACTGTGATATAACTAATGTTTTTGTAATTTCCCAGCATGTTTTAATTCATGTCATGTGAATGAACAGAGACAGCCTGGAAATGTTATCTTCAGCAAATGAATATTGAATTTATAATTAGGCAACTCTGCTATGCAGATATATGTGTGCCATCCTGTTTGATACAGTTAAGGCAGCTCAGAGGTTTCAGGTACAGGCCATTGGCTGTAGCTCCATGAGTCACCCTACAGTACTCAGTAGCTAACATTTTAGATATGACAAAATTCATACAATGTCTTATTAGTGACAGTATCCCTACTAGGAAAGAGCCCACATTGCTTGAAAGTCAGCATAGTTAAGAATACTTTCATTTATTTTTGTCTGTTTAAAAAACTCAATTATTGACAGCATTTTTAAAATTTCCTTTTTTAAATGCATTACAGTGATAATCCCTGTGTTTCTATTTTTTCCATTGCTTTCTTGCTTAAGAATTTCATTTCATTTTTATCTTCAGTGGTGTTTACTCATTAATATGTATCAGTTCAGAGCAATGGTTCTGAACCTGTGGGTTCTATATTATAATTAATAACAACAAAATTATAGTCATGAAGTAGCACTGAAAACAGTTGTACAGTTGGGAGGGTCCCCACATCATGAGGAAATGAATTAAAGTGTCACAGGATTAGGAAAGTTGAGAGCCACTGCTTTTGGTCAATGTCTCCCATAGCTCAAGCTTGCCTCACACTATGTAATTGAGAATTACTTTGAACACCTAATCCTGCTTCTCCTGCACAATACTGGAAAGACAGTCATCCAATTCATTTTAGCTTGGGCCTTGACTTTTCTCTGGGAAGAAAATAACAAGTAAATGGATATCCTCTAAGTTCTCAAGATTTTATTGTGAATTTACTAATGAAGGAGGAACCTGTGCAAGAATTTCATTCACCAACTGCAAAGCAGGTGTAGTTATAGACAGAAAGTAGGGGAAGGAAGAGAGATTTCCTTCTGTGACAGTAGTTGACATTTCCCATGTGGAGTCAGGTAATCAATATTAGATGTTCCATAAATGTCCTGAATTCCATTTCTCAGTTTCATGGATCAGGCAAACAAGAATCTAAATAAAGAAAAGAACTCATCATGAAACCAAATTCCTGTAGTTAGAACATTTCAACCTAAGAAAAAGAACTGGATAAAATGGTCTTGCACTGCCTAACAGAATTGTTTTTTTCCTGGTTTAAGATGATAACCCTGAGAAAAATGGTGTGAGTTGTACTGGATGTGCTCTAATACAAATCCCCAGTCTCTGGAGCACAGGACCATAATGCCTGTTTCAACTTTTAAATATAATTTTGTGCATTATATATACATAATATCCACTATCACTTTCTCTGTCTTCAAGACATTTTTATAACCCCTTCCTTGTGTTCTCATCCAGGGCTCTTCTTCTTCTTCTTCTTCTTCTTCTTCTTCTTCTTCTTCTTCTTCTTCTTCTTCTTCTTCTTCTTCTTCCTTCTCCTCCTCCTCCTCCTCCTCCTCCTTCTTTGTTTAACAACAGATGCTGTTTGACTGTGATCTGTGTTTGGTTGCAGGACGTCCCAGCTTTGAAGCAAAGGGTTGGCTGTGCTGAACATTGAGCATGTAATTGAATGTGCACACACAGCAACCTGTGCCATGGAAGAGGAACAGGATGTGCTCTGCCAGATTGGAGAATTTTACTAAATTACTAATTTCCCACATCAGGACCATAACTGACTATAGTGTGGAAGCATGAAAAGCTGGGAGTGCCTGTGTGATCTGAGTCATTTGATCTCTGCTCATTCAGAAGGGTGACTGCTAAAATCCTGAAGCCAAGCAGGGTAGTCTTAACTAAGGATGAACTTTTGGAAGGCTTATCCATCAGGAGCACCAGTGGAGGGTAGCTTACAGGTTCCTTCCAGGATTCTCCTCTTGTTCTGCTGTGGAGAGCTTTAAGGAAGACCACAAGCCATGCCAAGGTGAGTGTGTGGGCCTGTGTCCCCAGACCAGGAAGAACAGATGGGCTGAGCTATAGAATCTGAACTACTTGGGCTGGGATGGACCATGAGCCACATTGAAGTTCTGCTGCTCCCTGTGTTGAACTGGGCAGTGGCCCTTGGTGTGGGGGACCCTTGGCAGTTTGCTTTTCTTCTTATCTAGGGTTGATCAGCAATACACCTGGGGAGCTACTGGCTGCCTCAGAGCTAGGTGCTATTTCCTATTTTCCCTCCTCCCAAAAGGCCTGTTTACAAATATGCAGATTATCTGCATATTGCCAGGGGCTAAAGAGCTTGGAATTTGATCTGATTTACTTCCTAGAGAACTGGTGATGCTATAGAAGTCAACAACCCTCTAAATAAAATTGGCATTTTTCGTTCAAGAGTGACCAGTTGTTTTGTCTTTATTAATCTGCATGTCCTTTGCTGGAACCTGTAAGAAGTAGTAGCACTGGATGCTACATAGTGGAGGTCCTCACCAAGATGAAGAAAGAAGGGAATACACACTGACGGATCACTAGTGGATTTGCTGGCCAGCATCAAGGTCAAGGTAGGAGTGCGTGCATTGTCATGGTTGCCTCAACTCCTGAGACAGTTAGGCTTGTAAGGTACAGTAATGTGCCACAGCTCTGAATGGAGCTGGATTGGAAAGAGAAAAGCTCTGTCTCAAAAAGACATTAAAAAATTAAAATATAGAAAAATAGAAAAAGAAAATATATATAAAAATAGAAAAATGAGAAAAATAGAGCAATAGTAAATATAAATGTCATGCATGGGTTTATTGGGATTTGTTTAGATATCAGACCAACAGAATCTTCAGTTAAAAATGTTATTGCATTAGAGAGAGCAGGACATGGGGAGGAGGAAATACACAGAGCCTTCTAGGTGTTGCTTTGGACATGGTCAGGAAGGGCACTGAGTCAGAGAGAGTACCAACAGATGAGAAAATAGAGAACTGGGTTTGTTCCCCAGATGGAGGAGAGGGAAGCAGCCACAGATGACCTACAGCAGGTCAGAGGGGAGAAGGCTAGGGTAAGGTCAATGTCAGAACTTAGATCACTTGTAGCCTTGGGAGATGTAGCTTTGGCTGACTCCAGTCAAATGTATGAACATGCTATTGATACAGCCAGCCAGAAACTGTGCTTAAGACTTATGGAGAAAGAAAGGCAACATAGGTAAATTTGGATCTGTTCAAATTTTGGATGCTCATAATTCAAGAATTGACTGTAACTGCTATGTTACCAGAGATTTCAATTAGGGATTTTTCAGTTCAACAGACTGATCATAACCTAGGCAAAATGAGAAATGTGAGATGTATGCAAGTTGTGAATGTTTGGTGTGGCCACACATGAAAGTTTGATATATGTATGATTGTGAATGCATGAATGCTGACAAAAGGAACTGCTTAAATTGCCTTGGATATGGTTTGTCTCAGACATAGTAAATTAGCTACCAAAATTGGTTTAATTATAGTCAATAAGAACATCCAGTTGGTCACTCAATGTCTTAACAGGAGAGGTTGATTTGAATCCTCAAGATTCAGTTGGTGGAAAAATAACAGAAGCACATAGCATTGATTGAGGGCAGGGGAAATCTATGGATGATTATATGGAATTTGGTAGAGGAGAAGATGCAGAAATCCCCTTAAATTTTTATAGTTGTAAAGAAAAATCTAGAAAGTAAATGTTGATACATGATTTGATAAAGATTTTTGAGAAAAAGCCTCTCAGGAGACAGCTGCCAGTTAAAACCTTTAATTGATTTCAAAGAAAATTGATAATCAGTTTCCAACTCTTGGGCTGTTGCAATTTATGCTAATACAACCTTTCAGATTCCCAAAATAGTAAGAAGCAGTCCCATGAAAATACTATGTCAATTTTTACTATTGGTTCTTCTGATAGAAGAGCAGCTTATGTTATTACTAGTAAAAATATACAGGAGAGAAGGCCCCAACCACAGCTCAGAGAATGAAGTTATGTGCTGTTGCAATGGTCTCTCCCCATCTAATAATATGATTCATTTAATCTATGGACTAAGAATCAATATGTTTTTATGGCTCTTTAAATTGTTTAGACAATTCTATACATAGAGGATCAGGTTCAAAATGTTATTTGGACAAATTAAATATGCTGTTCACCTAAAAAATTGCTAAATTTATTGGTCACATTGGGAGCTGTTCAGGCCTTTCCCCTGCCTACTGGCTAAAGGGATGGAGTTAACAGATTGTTTAATGAAAATGGCAGATTTTTCACAGCCTCATAATTTTCATCATTAATAACAAAATCTAAATATACAATTTGGTTTAGCTAGAGATTCTGCTCCTCAAAATTGCCAAACAATGAGGTGTACCCACAATATTTATCTCTAAGTAATTTAGGTATGAACCCAGATGTCCTAGAAGCAATGGGGTCAACCCTCCTGTGTAGGGTGTGCTTAAAGAGCAAGGCAGGAAAGGAGATTGGGAAAAATTTACAGGGTGACCCCTTGCCTGTGTCAGACAGACCCCAGGTACAGAGGGCACCTGGAGACAGGAGAGGATTGGGACTATTTTTGTTTTGTTTTGTTTTGTTTTGATTTTCGAAACAGGGTTTCTCTGTGTAGCTTTGGAGCCTATCCTGGCACTTGCTCTGGAGACCAGGCTGGCCTCGAACTCACAGAGATCCACCTGCCTCTGCCTCCTGAGTGCTGGGATTAAAGGTGTGGGCCACCAATGCACGGCTGGATTGGGACATTTTTAATGGGGGCGATTGCACCCAAAGCTTCCTATACCTCCAATAACTATCATCTAGAAAAATGATGAACCTGTTTGGGTAGAATAATGGCTCCAGTCTAAAATAAAATTGGAGGCTGCTCATGCCCTGGTTCAGGAACAACTCAATGCCGGTCACATTGTTCCTTCAACTTCTCCCTGGAATACCCCAATATGTGTTTTTAAGAAAAAATTAGATAATTGAGGCTGTTACAAGACTTGAGACAGTTCAATAAGACCATGATTCCCATGGGGTGCCACTCAGCCAGGGATGCAAGGACCTGTAGCCATCCCAAAAAATTGGCATTTACTTGTGATAGATTTAAAGGATTGTATTTTCAATATTCCTCTGCACCCTGCTGATTGTCAGCATTTTGTGTTCAGTGTCCTATCTCTTAATTTAAGAGAGCCTTACAAAAGGATGTCAATGGATATATTTGCCTCAAGGAATGGCTAATAACCCTACCATGTGTCAAGTTTCAATCAGTTTTGTCAGGATTTTGTAATTACCCCCAAAACTGGCATCCCTTACAACACCCAAGGACAGGCTATTGTGGAACAGGTCCATCACATTTTAAAAGCTTATTTGGTTAAATAAGGGGGACCTTGAGGGATCCCTTGGCTCGCCTCACCATACTTATTTATGTTTTAAATTTTTTAATAGTGGATAATTCTAATAACTCTGCATCAAATCGTCATTGGCAGTCCTCTGTGCAGAAAAAGCCTCTGGATAAATGAATAGATCTTCCCTGGGGACTTTTGAGAGGGCCAGATCCTGTTTTGGAGTGGGCTCCTATGTCTATTTGCAGTTTTCAGGAAAATGGTGAATCTCCAATCTCGGTTCCAGACTGTTATGTATATCTGGTTCCTGCTGATTCGATTCAGCCTTCTAATGAGCCATTGGATGCTAATGAGAAATCTGCCAGCCTTGGTGCTGATGGATTCTCAAAAACAGGTGTGACCGGTTATGGTCAGCTCCAACCTTGACCTGGGAAAGGCAGCCAGCAATAAGGATTTAAAGGAACACATTTCCTAATCATTGGCCATGTCTGCTTAGTAAAGCTGGAAGCCAAGCCAACCTTTTCCCACATGTTCCTCTGTTGGCCTTATGCCTGCTTAAAATGCAGTCCCTTTGGCTGCTAAAGGGGTTAATTTAACTTACAAGGTGTGCTCCTACACTCCTTGATATGCTAACTAACTCTCCCTCCGGTGAAATGTTTAACTGTTTCCTCCAAAAATGCCACTTGGAGAAGCTGCAGAGATGATAGGATTGCAGTCTTGGTTTTCGTGGTACAGACACCACAGTGGGACTCCCTGGAGGAGACCAGCTTTTCCTTACTGACATGGGAGAGATCTTGACATCGTGACTTACAATGTGGCTGCAATTGGAACCACCAGGCAGTTTCTGGCTTAGCTGCCCCTCAGGCACTTAACACAGCAAGCATACTGAGTAGTTCTCAGGGGAGATTCCTTCTGCTTTAAGATCCTAAGAATTATATTTATTCTCTAGTCTGAATGGGCACTTTAAATTTTGATTGGGTAACTTTTCTAGATTTCTCAATTGGGTATTCAAAATTATTTAGGCTTGTGAGATCAGGGTGCCTCCTCATTAGGGAGACTTCTGTCTTTTGGAACACTTACTAAAGGTCGATTCAGGTCTGAAGAGGGATCACTAGACCACAGGATTAAAATCTGGGAAGCTTCTTTTAGCCTTGTCTGTCTTGAGGCACAAAAAAACCAGCAAGTCCAGAGCCATTTGTGGAGAAAGTAAATCATGCTTTCCTTGACAGCAAACTACCCCTCAAGGCAGGTCTACCTTAGTCTGCTGGACAAATGAGTTATCAATGATGGGTTATTTTCAAGGGACATCTGTTTACCTAAAACAGAGGATCTGCAAGGCTTGGGCAGGCTTTAATATGATGGGCACGATAGATGTTGAAGTCCTGGAAATACTAAGTCAGACACTAATTTTTATTTCTATATGTTTAAGGGGTCACCTGTAGGGGACCTCTGGGAGTCTGCTTTTCTTCTCTTATCTAGAGTTGATCTGCAGTACCCTGGGGGTGCTGATTGCCACACAGCTAGGTGCTATTTCCTTATTTTCCCTACTGACAACAAGGCATGTTTACAAATATGCAGATTATCTGCAAGGTGCCAGGGGCTTAAGAGTTTGGACTTTGATCTGATTTACTTCCTAGGGTGCTGCTGATGGTGTAGAAGTCAACTCCCCTGTAAATAAAATTGTCATTCTTCTTTCAACAGTGACTGGCTGTTTTGTCTTTATTAATCCACAGATCCCTCCCTCTATCTAACCTGTAAGAAGTAGTAGTGCTGGACCCAAACCTTGGGCTCTGAGCTTTGTTGAGTGTGGATTCCCTGTGGAAAGGGAGGCTCTGCTTTCCCTGCATGAGAGACTATGAGCTGGTAATATCACTGTCCAGTGATACAGGCTTTGCTTTTGTGGAGCAGTAGGAAGACAGATTGGAAAACTGAAGGTCTGGATTCTAGAAGTTCTGGATGTTACATTCCACTTTCAGGTTTGTCTTACAAATGTTCCAGATAGTTTAGAAACTGTTAGAAAGGAGGGCATGGGAATCATCCCTCAGCAATACATGATTAGAGTGTTTTCAACACTGACAGCTACTGACAGCCACCATCATGTGATTCAGGTGAAGTTCAGTTCCAGGGCACAAAAGGATTCTCTGCAATGTAGAGGTATTTCAGGTTAGCATAGTATTTTGCAGGTGAATAGGGAAGATGCCACATCTTGTGACATCATCCATTCAACAGGAAGCAGGCATTAAATTATTCTAAACATTGTGTTTTGATTGGACATCATTGTGGCTGGATTTGCCTGAAACCACAAGGGGGTAATGAGGGGCTGTAGAGTCATAGAAGGCTCTGTAGGAGATGGCTTACTTTTTCTGGGAGGGCCCCAGAGCATGGGGCCTCTCTGGAAGAAATATTAGTTGCTGGAGGGTCAGAAAATTAACAGTTTAGGGGTCACTTTTTGTTGCAGTTGTGAAATCTGTCTTTATTTAATTTCTGTACACATGGAATCATAGGATCCTGTTTTTGGCTGAGATTGCTTTGGTCTTTTGGATAAAAGCTCATTTTCTTGTTTTTGTTCTTGGCTTTTTCTCTCCATTCTCTATTGTGTTACAAATATTGTAGACATTCTTTATTATTGTTGCTTCCCTGGTAAATGTAGAAGTCATATTGTATCAACGTGTGTACTATATTTTCTTTATTTATTTAGGTTTTTTGAGACAGAGTTTCTCTGTGGCTTTGAAGACTGTCCAGGAACTACCTGTTGTAGACCAGGGTGGTCTCCTACTCACAGAGATCCACCTGCCTCTGCCTCCCAAGTGCTGGGATTAAAGGCATGACCCACCACCACCAGAATTTTTCTTTTTTTTATATAATTGCATTGTGCATTCTGATATGTTTTCACTTTCTATGTAGTCTTGGAATCATCTTTTCTCTTAGAAATAGTTGGAAATTGTATTTGGATTGTATTGAGTTTATGTTGCAAATTAACTATAAACAACATCTCAATTTTGATGCAACATATTCCCTAGGATCATTTATATATTTTATTTCTTTATGTGTTGTTGTTAATCAGTGAATGTCTTTTAAATTAGTGGATAAAAGGTTTTACTGGGCTTGGCAGGTGTCTCATCACATATTCTTCTTGGATGACCTGAAGTTTAGATCCCAACGCCCCAATCAGGAGTTTCATATCTACCTGCTACTCCTGGTTCAGGGCATCTGACAGGCTCTTTTCTGTTGTGTCACCTGTACACACAGAAAACATTCTCTTGAACATACTAACAAACAAATACAAAACACGAATAACTTTGCTTCCTTTTTTTTTCTGCTTATAAAGCAACTAGAACAAAACAAGTTGTTTTAGGTGTATAATAGAAATCAAACATTGTTCTTTAAAAATCTCTTCTCTGGCATTTGGTTTAGAAAAGGTCTCCTTTCCTCATCTTGATGCACTTAAGGCAATCATCAGTCATAGGAAATTGATCCTAACTTTTGTGAGCAAGAAGGTAGACATGCATAACTAGTATGACATTTTAGTATGCCAAGGGCCATCACACAAGGTTCACACTCTGAATTCCCAATTATGGTCCTAAGCCTATCCTGCCAGGGCTGCTCATCTGTGCAATGTATCCTAGCTGAAGTTCAGGTCCAGCCTCTAACAGAAGTTTCTGATTCAAGGGTCATCATCCTGGGGGAGATGCTCTATTCCCAGGGATAATCAAGGTGAAGTTTCTTCACATGTCTAGAGGACAGCATTGCTCTTGGTCTCTGTTTTTGTACTGTGCAGTGTTGTCATGTGGTTCTAGGACTGTTGTCTGGGTATTTGGACTGAGAGACAACACTGAGCTCTGGTCATAAGATACAGCCTTGGGTGGAGTGAGGTTCATGGCTAAGCAGTTTTTACATGTCTAAATTTTTTTTCATACCTAATGACATGATATCTGTTTTTTTATTTTTCAGTTTGTTTATATTACCAATTTTACTATGTAGATACATCCCTGCATCACAGGGATGAAGCCTACTTTATCAGGGTGGAAGGATATCTTTCATGTGTTCTTGGATTTGTTTTGCCAGTTTGTTGTTTTTGTTTGATTTTTTCTTTTTTTTTCCCGAGACAGGGTTTCTCTGTATTGCTTTGGAGGTTGTCTTGGAACTTGCTCTTTAGACCAGGCTGGCCTCGACCTCACAGTGATCCACCTGCCTCTGCCTCTACATTGATGGGGTTAAAGGCATGCAATAGGTTTGCCAGTCATTTTATTGTGTAGTTTTTCATCAATGTTCATGAGGGAGATAGGTCTTTAATGTTCCTTCTTAGGTGAGATAATATGTGGTTTGGGTATCATGGTAACTACAGCCTCATAAAAGGAATTTGGCAAAGATACTTTTGTTTCTATTGTGTGGAACAATTTGAGGATTATTGGCATCAGCTCTTCTTTGAAATTCTGGTAGAATTCCACACTGAAATCATTTGGCCCTGGGATTTTTTTCATTTGGGAGACTTTTAATGACTTGTTCTATTTCTTTAGGGACTATAGGACTATTTAAATTGTTTATTTTGTCTTGTTTTAATTTGTATATGTGGTACCTATTACGATAGTTATACATTTCTTTTATATTTTCCAATTTTGTGGAGTACAGGTTTTTGAGGTATGGCCTAAATATTACCTGGATTTCCTCAGTATCTGTTGCTATATCCCCCTCCCCCCCGTTTATTTCTAATTTTGTTAATTTGTATATTTTCTCCCTGCCTTTTAGTTGGTTTGGATATCTTGTTGGTTTCATTGATTCTTGGTATTGTTCTTTGTTTCCACTTTAGTGATTTCAGGCAGGAGTTTGATTATTTTCTGCTGTCTAATACTCATGGATGAGTTTTTTTTTTCTTTTTCTTAATGATAGAGATTTTAGGTGTGCTGTTAAATCACTAGTGTGAGATTTGTACAAATTCTTCATAAGTACTTAGTAGTTTGAACTTTCTTAGCACTGATTTCACAGTGTCACTTAAGTATGGTATAGTATGCATTCATTGTCATTGAATTTTAGTAAGTCTTTAATTTTTATCTTTATTTCTTCTTCGACCCAGTGATAATTCAGTTGAGAGTTGTTCATTTTCCATTTGTTTGTAGGCTTTCTGTTGTTTGTGTTATGATCTGTTATGATTAATGAGGTTATTCCAAATTTTGTATCTGTTGGGAATTGCTTTCTGTCCAAGTATTTGGACATTTTTAGAAAAGATTCCATGATGTGCTGAGAAGAAGGTATATTCTTTCTTTTTTTTGGTGAACTTGTCTGTAGATAGCCATTAAGTTTGTTTGAGTCATAACATTTATTATTTCCCTTATTTCTCTTTTAATTTCTGTCTAGCAGAGCTGTCCACTGGTGAGAGTGAGGTGTTGAAGTTTCCCACAACTAATATGTGGGGTTTGATATGTGATTTAACCTTTAGTAATGATTCTTTTGCAAATGTATGTACCCTTGTATTTGGTATAAATGTTAAGAATTGAGAATTCATTATGATGGACTTTTTCTTTGAGTATGAAATGTTTTCCATCTTTGTAACTAGTTTGAGGCAAAATTTGTTAGATATTAGGGTAGCTACACTGGCTTGCTTCTCAGCTGCATTTGATGGGAAATACTTTTTCTGACTCTTTATTTTGAAGGAATGTCTGTCTTTCAAGTTCATGTGTGTTTCCTATATACGGCAGAAGAATGGACACTGTTTTCATATTCATTCGGTTTGTCTGTGTCTTTTTATTGATGAATATATACACTAAAAGATAATAATCACAAGTGATTGTTAATTCTTGCTTCTTTTTGTTGTAGTTGTAGTGGTGGTGATGTGATGGTGTGTGTGTGTGTGTGTGTGTGTGTGTGTGTGTGTGTGTGTGTGTGTGTTTCCTTTTTGTGTTTTGGTGTTGTGAGGTTATCTATTACCTGCATTTTTGTGAGTACAGCTAGGTTCCTTTGGTTGGATTTCTCCTTCTAATACTTTTTGTAGGGCTGGGTTGTATGTATTGTTTAAATCTGGTTTTGTCATGAAATATCTTGTTTTTTCTTTCTATGGTAATCTAAAGTTTTGCTGTGTGTAGCAGAAGAGATCTTCTGGGTAAACTGGTGACAGTGGGGTTGGGGGTAAGATGGAAAACTGTGTCATCTGGTTGGCTGGCTTCGGAGTGGAAGGAAGGACAGAGTAATTAGAGATATAACTAGATATGGGGCATTTTGTGGTTAGGGAGGGACCTGGTGGTAGGGAAACTCACAGGAATCTACAAGGATTACCTAGCTAAAACTCCTAGCAGTAGTGGATATGTAGCCTGAACTGGTCATCTGTTATAATCAGATAGGTGACTACCCAAGTTGTCATTAGAGAGCATTCATCCAATAACTGATGAAAGCAGATGCAGAGATCCACAGCCACGCAAGCACTGGGCTGAGCTCTGGAAGTCCTGCTGAAGCAATGGAAGAGGAGCCCCTGGACTGAGAGTTGGGAGCCTGCATGGGACTGACCTAGGCCCTATGCATATATTTGGCAATTGTATTGCTTGGTCTGTTTGTGGGGCTCCAAGCAGTGGGATCAGGAACCATACTGATTAGCCTCTTGTAGCCTTGATGCTGGGGGAGTTACTTTGTCCTGCCTT
>NW_023277437.1:57107-104682 GCF_003668045.3 Cricetulus griseus | reverse complement strand
TATAGCACTCCGGCTCCTTTCTCAGAGAGAATCATTACAACTGAGCTTTGCTCCACTCTGCTGCTAGACTTTATTACCAGAAGTGTCCATTGCTTCTCTTCTCTTCTCTTCTCTTCTCTTCTCTTCTCTTCTCTTCTCTTCTCTTCTCTTCTCTTCTCTCCTCTCCTCTCCTCTCCTCTCTATTCTATTCTACTCTACTCTACTCTACTCTACTCTACTCTACTCTATTCTATTCTATTCTATTCTATTCTATTCTATTCTATTCTATTCTATTCTATTCTATTCTCCAGTAGAGAGTTTCCAAGCAATGATAACTGTTTCTATTTACCTCGAGCCCAAATTGTCACTTCTCTTCTTCACTCAACTATAGGGGAAACTGATCCAGAAAAGTAACAGTGTGCTACAGAATCAGTGAAAATATTTTTCTCCTCCTCTGCTCCCTTAAGGGAGTCTCCCAGCAGAAGTGTACGTTGATTGTCTGATCCACTCCACTAGGGAATGGATCCACTCTTTCAAAAGAAGATTTTTACTGAAACTGATGGACGAGCTTTACTTGAGTGGGAGGAATCCATGCAAATAAATTGGCTGGCACTACCATTGTGGAAAATGCTATATTCCAACTAAAGAAGCACATTGTTTATATATGTCTTCTTAGAGAAATAGGTTTTTCATGGAGAATATTTCTCAGCATGTTAATTGGTAAAACTTCAATACCTGAGATTGAAAAACCTTTGAGATTGAATGGATCCCTGCTTGGGGATTGGTTGGTTTTGAGCTCAGATATTGGTTGGATTTTTCCTCAGCTTATCAGGGATAGAGTTTGTTTCTTTGCCTTTGGTTACAGGGCCGATTGTGTTTCTTTCACTAGCCATTTTTAATTATTTGGGTCTTCTTTCAGGGTATGTTTCTTTCACTCCAGATTCATTTTAAAAAAGTGTTTATTTCACTGTTTCTGATTCCTGGATTGGGGTGTGTTTCTTTGGCCACACCTTTTATTCTACACATATGACTTCCATGAGTGTGTTGGAGCAACAATATAAAAATGGACATCATAATGATTGCACAGATTGTTGACACTGCCAAATTCTTCTATAAAATACTGTTGTGTATCTGATCAGAAGTGTGATGGCTAAAGATCGCACCAATCACTTGATAATGAAAAGCCCTCAGAATATTTTCAGGTTCTCAAGATTTTAACATGCAAAGCCTTTAAGAGATTGATTGCCCATAAAGTTTTACTCCTGCATAAATGCAAAATTAAACCAAACTGATTGCATTTATATTTTCACTGCTGAATATTTTGTAAAGATTTCAAAGATTTCTCATCCATGCAAAAGCTTGACCTCATTGATTACCTTAAAATGCTTTGTCTACAGTATGTGTTATTTTATGGCTTTGAAGAAATAATGGAAATGCAAAGGCCTTTACACAGTGATTGCATTCTTAGAGGATCTTCCCATTATGTGTCCTTTTATGTATGTGAAGATGAATATGCAAAGCAAAGCTTTTACTGATTTGAGAATATTCATATAGTTTCTCTCTAGTATGTGTTCTTTTATACATTAAACAGCATTTTCAAGTGTGAAGATTTTACCACACTGATTTCATTCATAAGGTTTTTGTCCTCTACGTGTTGCTTCATGCCTCTGAAGGGAAATGTGCTGAGCAAAGGCTTTACCACACTGATTACATTCATAGGGATTCTCTCCAGTATGTGTCCTTTCATGTGTTTTAAGATTACTTTGATCAGAAAAGGCTTTACCATACTGATTACAATCATAGGGTTTCTCTCCAGTATGTGTTCTTTTATGCATTTGAAGATTACTGTGATGAGAAAAGACATAACCACACTGATTTCATTCATAGGGTTTCTCTCTAGTATGCGTTCTTTTATGACTTTGAAGAGAACTTTGCAGAGCAAAGGCTTTACCACACTGATTACAAACATAGGGTTTCTCTCCAGTATGTGTCATTTTATGCATTTGAAGAGAACTTTGCTGAGAAAAGGCTTTACCACACTGATTACATTCATAGGGTTTCTCTCCAGTGTGTGTCCTTTTATGTGTCTGAAGATGACTGGAATGAGCAAAGGGTTTACCACACTGATTACATTCATAGGGTTTCTCTCCAGTATGTGTCCTTTTATGAATTTGAAGATTACTGTGACGAGAAAAGGCTTTGCCACACTGATTACATTCATAGGGTTTCTCTCCAGTATGTGTCCTTCTATGCCTTTGAAGAGAACTTTGCAGAGCAAAGGCTTTACCACACTGATTACAAACATAGGGTTTCTCTCCAGTATGTGTCATTTTATGCATTTGAAGAGAACTTTGCTGAGAAAAGGCTTTACCACACTGATTACATTCATAGGGTTTCTCTCCAGTGTGTGTCCTTTTATGTGTCTGAAGATGACTGGAATGAGCAAAGGGTTTACCACACTGATTACATTCATAGGGTTTCTCTCCAGTATGTGTCCTTTTATGAATTTGAAGATTACTGTGACGAGAAAAGGCTTTGCCACACTGATTACATTCATAGGGTTTCTCTCCAGTATGTGTCCTTCTATGCCTTTGAAGAGAACTTTGCAGAGCAAAGGCTTTACCACACTGATTACAAACATAGGGTTTCTCTCCAGTGTGTGTCCTTTTATGTGTTTGAAGATGACTGGAATGAGTAAAGGCTTTATCACACTGATTACATTCATAGGGTTTCTCTCCAGTATGTGTCCTTTTATGAATTTGAAGATTACTGTGACGAGAAAAGGCTTTGCCACACTGATTACATTCATAGGGTTTCTCTCCAGTATGTGTCCTTTTATGCATTTGAAGAGTACTGTACTGAGAAAAGGCTTTACTACACTGATTACATCTGTAGGATTTCTCTCCAGTATGTGTCATTTTATGCATTTGAAGTTTACTGTGACTAGCAAAGGCTTTAAAACATTGGTCACATTTATGCAGTTTCTCTCCAGTGTGTGTTCTTTGATGCCTTTGAAGATGACTGTTATATTCAAAGGCTATAAGACATTGTGTATATTCAGAAGGCTTCTCTCCAGTTTGGTTTCCTTCATGCCTGAAAATAAAATGGGCGTGTGAATGCTTTACCATATTCAATACATTGTTGAATCTTGATATCTGTATAAATTAATATTAAATTTTTTTGCAATTGTGAAGAAGAATCATATCATGCAGGCTGATCACTGTTTTTGCACTCATATTTTCCCCTACATTAAGGGTTGTTTGCCATTTTTAAGAGGTTGTCTTCCATCTTTCAAGATACTAGTATAGGTATAATCCTCTCGTATGTTTCTAATTTTTAGAAACTTTTTCTACATGTGATGTTTTACATAATGAAAATAATTGGAAAAAATCAGATTTTTATCACCATTATTGAATTTTTGATATTTTCCTACACTTTGAGTCATACTACATTTGCTAATGAACTGGAACAAACAAAAGTATGTACACAGTCCTACAGTCATTCTGGTTTTCTGCAGAGTGAACTTGTTTGTGTATCAGCAATGAAGCAGAAAAATAAATTACTTCATCACTTGAAACAAATTCAACAACTATGCTTAATTTGGGACTACTATGTGTCTTTTAAATATTCTGAGATGTAGGTATATTTTGTCCTCCATATCCCTTTGCTGATATAGATTGTATCCTGACTAATCCATGATATAATTATTAAAGGATGTTTACAAAGAAGAGGCTTCCACGCTTAGTTCAATTTGAGTTTCTGTTCCCTATAGACGTGCGCTAGAGAGACTAAGGATTCTCTGCAATAACTGCCCTTTGACTCTTGACAACAATTGTACCTTTCACTAAACTTACAAAATAGCAGCACGTACATGAGTAAAACTAAATATTTCTGGAATATTTTCTTAATGGAAGGTATGGAGATATCCCTTTAACATCAAACATATGTATACATTTAGCAATATAGGTAAAATGAAATACATGGAATTAAATTTCTATAGCATAGCTCTCATGTTGTGATGATTCAAGTGGTAATTTCTCTCAAGGCATTGTTTTCTTGACTTCTTTCTTTAAATAATGTATTTCAAATGGAGTTCACCTACCTGAAGCTGAGGTATATGGTTTTGTGTGAGTTTAATAATCATCAATGATTTAAGCTGTGCTTAAATACAGTGTTGGTTCTATTTCAGACTTACAGGACAGATTTCAATTTATCAGAGGCACATTTCTATCAGCTTATAGATGAAAATTACCTTTCATGTCTTTTAGAACTTGTACATTCTTCTTCAGTCGTATGGTCTTCCTTACTGCATTCTAAAATATAGTACCAAAATGTATATTTATTAATGAAAATGTGTAAAATTTAAGTTACTCTCTTCAGTGAACCACAGAACAGTTTAAAATATGAAGGAATAGTCTTACCTATATCGGCGAGGTTCTTGTAGGTCTCCAGCATCACATCTTTATAGAGATTCTTCTGAGAAGTATCCAGCAAACTCCACTCTTCCCAAGTGAAGTCGATATGCACATCATTATAGGTCACGGCATTCTAAAATATCACAGACATATGTACAAATGAAATCATGATATTGATCATATTGTAAATATATGATTCTGTGGAAAATTATATTAAGATGTGTTACTTTTATGCTATGGAACATTTGGATAGTGAAGTAAACATGTTTTGCTTTTGTTTATGCTGTGGGTTTGTGAAGCTGTGATTCTTAGACTGTATACAACTCCTGATGATCTGACAAAGAGGTGATTATCCAATAGTGAGGCAGGAAAAAGGATAGGCTGTGGTAGCAGGGCAAAGTATATATAAAAGAATAAATCTGGAAACAAGGACAAAGAAGCAAGATACAATAAGAGGATGATGGTAAGGGACAGATATCAAGTCACACAGCAAGTAGTGGAATGGGAAAGAAACTAAGATATACATAAATGGAGAAAGTTAAAAGTCTAGAGGCAAAAGGGAGATGGTAACATTTAAGTTAATAAAATTGGATAGAAAGAAGGCAAGGAAAGGCCAGGTATTTATCAGTAATCACATGCATGTGTGTATCAGTTTGGGACTGGGAGGTGTCCTTCCCAGAAGGTAAAAATCTAAAGAGCTAAAGGAGTAAAACATTAAGCAAATACATGGTACCTGACATGGGACCATATTTCAATGTAACACCAGAGAAAGCTAAAAATAAAAAAATTGGGTGTTTTAAAATCTGTGGGTTTTAACTCCTTTGCCAAACCTCTATCTCCAAAAATTTTTGCATTACAATTCATAGCAGTGCCAAAATTATAGTAATTATGTAGCAACAAAAAAAATTTATGGTTTACAACCATTACTCTAGGAAAGTTGTCCATCATTTTATCTTTACTTTTAATTGTTCATCCAAAACACTTTCAGTTTGAGGCCAATTTTAGTTATATATAGTTATAAATTTTACAATTTATTCTAGGTGGTTTTTAAAAATTTATTTATTGTTATTCCCTATGTACAAGTATCTAAGGTATAGACACTTGAGTTTCAGCCTTACCCCTATCTGTCCACACATTTAACACTTCTGATGATAATCTCCAGTACCCAGCTTATATTTCATTGAATGTTCACTTAATAATTTAATATAAAATTCATATCCAGGATTTGAATAATTTATAAATGTAACTAACACACTCTTTAGAGCTAATTTATCTCACATTGATTTCACAGCTCTATTTTCCTTTTACGGATGAGTTTAGAGTCTTTTTATGATTTTTATATATTTTTCAATTTCATGATATGATATTTAGTCATTATCTTTGTTTTTTAACATTTAGGATCTAGATGTGAGCACAGCTTATGTAATGTGGAAGGTTTGGGATAGAACCTATGGTTAGATAAGGTGAACATGCAAGGAGAGAAAGAATTGCTGAAGGTAAATTGCTCCTTCAGACTTCTGGTTGTGGTGAGTTTATGGGTTCTACAATTTGATGAATATTATATTTTTATGTATTCTAATTTTTAAAATTTGAATTAGATGCATTCTTACTTTATATACCAATCCTAGTTCAATGTCCTTCCCATCCACAAATAACCCACGTAGAGCCCAATCCCTCTTCTGTTCAACATAATAGGTGTGGCTTTCCATGTGGAAAATCATCAAAGTTCATCACATCGTTTGGTACAGTGCCTAGGCCCTCCATAGTGTGTAAAGATGGAAAGAGTTTGCCTTTATGGGGAGTTGCCTACTAATGTCCATTCCTACACTAGGGAAAATACCGTTCCATAACTAGAAGCCCCAAAGACTGCTCAACACTCCTAACTGATACCCACACTCAGGAGGCGTACTTCTGTCATATTCTCGTTATGAAGTCTGAAGTCAATGAGCTCCTAATTTTTAATATCAACTGTTTCTGTGGGTTTCCTCAGCTTGGTCATGAATACATTGCTCATTACACCTCAGTCTCTACAACTGATTCCTTGCATTCAGCTTAGTGCTTAGTGCCCAGGCCATTTAGTTCTCTCCCAAACATATTGCATATTTTAGAAAGGAGTTCTGTTTATTTTCAAAACATCAGGGCCCAATGAAAGCTCCCAAGCCCAAACCCCAGGCTGTTACTGAGTCATCCCAGCCTGAGGGCTTAAAGAAAGACTTGCTTGATGAGGTGAGTTCTTAACACAACTGTGTTATATTTTCAAATAATTTTCACCTGGTTTCACATTGTCCCCCTGACAAAACTATGTTTTTTTTCTCAAGAAAAATAAAAACTTAGAATTTTATGACACCAGGGTTTGGGATTTTTTGTAACCCTGTAATGCCTCCATGAGCAGCTTTCAGAGGCTTGTTCTTGATATGGGGATAGGACTCGTGCTTGTTATAATTCAGGGGTGGCTTCCTTGTAACATTTTGCAGACAAATGTCTAGACAATCCTGGTGAAGAAATGTGTATCCTAGCATCCAAAATAGGGTGGTTAGCATGTGCTTAAATTTTGGATGTTTCAGATACAGCCCTTCTCAGCTCAATTCTATTTAGGGAGACATACTATTTCCTAAGCATTGGTAAATCATTTGTATTACCAATTCTACTCTTTTAAATTAGGGCATCATGGGGGAATGGTATTCAACACATGAGATGCCTCGGGATAACCTGAACACAATTAACTATAGATGTGTATTACATGTAAATATTGAATGCAAAGTGTTGAATTTTAAGACGCTAATGGAAAAATACGCCAGACTTAGGAAACCTGATTTCCATATATGCATCAATATTGTTGAAGTTGACTAGAAATGTGCTCCTAAATACAACTCCCTCCTCCCAATTTTCTGATCAGATGAAGACCACAGAACAAAGTTATTGAGAAGCCTCCCTCCAGGTGAAATAATTCACAGAGACTGGATGGCACTTCACAAACAGGGAATCTGGTTGCAGTTTCCCAGCCAGATACAGGGAGGACCCACCACACTATCTGCCACACCTCACTGTCTGCTTCTCCCCATATACAGACAATATCCCGTAGCTCACCATCTTCTGGTTTCCCAGATCACTGAAGCTCAGCACAGCTCCCTACAGCAACTGTACCACAGCACACAAAACCACTGTTTCCTGTTCAAAGTCAAGCCTGAAGGCAGGTGACAGGGAAAGCCCTGCACCTCTTCTGACAGGCAGGTCACATATAAAGCCTGTTTGGATAGTGAGTCTTGAGTGACAAGAATACCTCCCACAGGGTTAGACATGCTTAAAGACACAGTATTGTGGTTCCTGACCGTACCTCCCACACATGAAAAAAGTGTGGAGCCTAACTTCTAGTGACCAAGGCAAGATCAGACAAGTGCATGTTCAGCTGTTATGGATGCCAAAATGGGGAGCTGGTCCCTTCACGTTCAAAGCTCAGCCTGAATCTAGTGGCCAGAAGGGCCCTACAGCTCTTATGACTCTCAAGTCACCAAGGGGTCTGATTTGCTAATAAGGCCAGATTGACTAAAGCACCTCGAGTAGGGTGTCAGTGTGATTAAAGAAAAAGAACAATGGTTCCTGATCCTGAATTCCACCCCAGAAGAAAACAGTCTTCACAAATCCCATAACATAAACTCAAAATGACCTGAACCTATTCTGCTTTGGACCATCCTGCTACTCGTATTTCTTCAAAACAAAGAGCATCCATTGTCTAGAGCTCTCCAAAAATGAGGGTGAATTCTTGCTATGGATATATAAACTCTCATGCCCTCTTGTTGGTTGAGCAAACCAAGAACCACTGGTGCAGACATATAAAATAATGTAGAATAATTTGAGGTCCACTTCCTGCCACATGTATCATGGCACAACATGTGGAATCTGCACTATACACCCATCCAACACCATGTACACCTGCAGATCATAATTTCCTTTTCTTCCCTGGAACTCAATGTTCCTTAATCATGCGATTGGAGTGGTAGGTAGCAGAAAGTTAACAGCACTCTGACCATATATTAATGAAGGATGAAAACCGTCACCTCAGTATCTATATGACATTAATTTTGTGGCGCCTATTATTTCTCCATGTGTGGTGATATTTTTTATACTTTAACAAATGAAGCTTGACAAGTGGGGGTTTCACAATTCTTTAATCCCAGGAATGGAGAGGTAGAGGCAGGGGCATCACCATGAATTTCAATGAGTTACAGATCAGGCTCCAACGCTAGAAAGAGAAACCCTGTCTCAAAAAAAAAATCAAACAAAAACCCCACAGAAAAGAAAACCAAATAAAACAGAAAAAAAACTTACCCAAACACAAGAATGTGGAGTTAGGCAGTAGTTAGCTATAGAGGCCAGGTAATGGTGGAGCACAACTTTAATCCCAACCCATGGAAGTCAGAAGCAGGTGGATCTCTGTGATTTCCAGGCCTCTCTGGGCTACACCAGATTTATCCACTCTAAAAGACATACAGAGCCAGGTGGTCATGGCTCAAACCCTTATTCCCTTTATTGGGACTTGGAGATAGGAGTAACATGACTGGGTGGAGATAGAAACATAAGGCTGGAGGCGAGAGAAGCTCATTGTTTTCAGACTTCAGATTTCTAGGTACAGGATAGCCCCATTGGTCTCAGGATTCAGTAGAGGTAAGAAAGAGGGCTGGCTGCTCTCCTCCTCTGAACTTTCACCATTAACCCCTCTATTTGACTCCAGGTT
Source organism: Cricetulus griseus (assembly GCF_003668045.3). Taxonomy (NCBI): domain Eukaryota; kingdom Metazoa; phylum Chordata; class Mammalia; order Rodentia; family Cricetidae; genus Cricetulus; species Cricetulus griseus. Next base: position 95,556 of record NW_023277437.1, on the reverse strand, counting down.
TTCATAATTAAGACCAATTAGAGTTAACACTACATCCTCCACTGTATTGTAATGTGTCATAGTGCAACTGTGGTGTAGAATAGTAGAAAGGATGGTAATAGAATTGAGGGAATTAGGATTTACCAATTTACCAAGTTTATTGATATATTTTGCATATGTTTCTGCATGCGATAGAAGCTTTTCTACATGTATACATGATATGGAATATAAATAACAATGGGCAGCTTGAATGTTGTTATTTGAATTCTGGTCATCACCCAAAAGATGATGAGCTGACCCACCTGCAAACATCCACAATATGTTGTATCTGATAAGACAAACCTCTTGAACAGATTAGCAGCAGGATAGCCCCATTGGTCTAAGGATTCAGTAGAGGTTAGAATGAGGACTGGATGCTCTCTTCCTCTGATCTTTCACCATTAGCACCTCTATCTGACTCCAGGTTTTCATAATTAAAACCAACTTTATTGATATATTTTGTATATGTTTCTGCATGAGATTGAATGTTTTCTACATGTATACATGATATAGAATATAAATAACAATGAGCCACTGAAGTGTCGGTATCTGAATTCAGGTCATCACCCTAAAGAAGATGAGTTGCAAACATCCACAATATGTTGTATCTGATAACCCAAACCTCTTGCACAGATTAGCAGCAAGAAGAACAACAAAACCTAAATAAATAAAGAAGTAACTAAATGATCCTTGGAAAATGATTCATCTTAGTTTAGATGTTGTATAGCATAAATTTACAGTATACAATGGATAAAGTTCAATGACGGTGAACAGCAATATATAACAAAATACTGATTACAATGCTACATTCACAAAAAAATAAAAAAAAAACTTTCAAAAGATACATTCCCAATGGAAATACTCAGAAGTTCAATGGGATTATAAAAACACAGTAGACAGATTGATATAATATGATTTCTATATTTAACAGAAAGCTATAACATTCAAAATGTGTACAATATTTGTAAAAAATAAAGAGGATAGAGAGAAAAAGACAAGAACAGAGGCCAGAAAATATAGTCAAACATCTACTAATAAAAAGAAAAAATGTAGCATAAGCAGGAAAAGTGTGACTATTGACAGTGTTATCCAACTACTTATGAATCTTTATGTATAGAGAGTAAATAAACACAGAGTTCAAAACTCTGGTTAAATGAACTCAAATGACCATTAATATATTGTTTTTGTCTCTTTAGCTACCAAAGTCAGAAGTCCCATGCTCTAAAGCTTGCTCTTCAAATGTAGGAGATTTCTTGCTTTGGCTCTGCAACCTTTGTGCCTCTTAATGGTTAAGGTAAACACAGCCCCACTGATCCAATCACAGAACATAGAAGAATAATTTAAAATCTGCTTTCTGCCACATGGATTATGGCCCATGATGTGGATGCTGCCCTAACACCCTGAACAACACCCTGCATTACTGAGAAATCTCTGGAGACCAGAAACAACTTTTGTCCCCTGGAACTAAACAGCACTGAATCACACTATTGTGGCTGGTGGTAGCAGAAAGTTAAAAACATATTAATCATGTATTGCTGAAAGACAATCCATATCACCATCTCTCTACCATTTTGTAAATTGTTTGTAATATTTATCAGACAAACCTGAGAGTGGGGAACATTATTCAGAAAGTCTAGAAACCAGACTATTGGTTTTCCCATCTGTGTTCCCACTGCACATCAAAATCAATGCCTGTGCAAGCACACAAGACTGCTATATTACAACCATCATATCCTCCCATGCCAGGGCTGTAAAGCCTCCACTATCCAAGAAATCCATTTACCGGGAGGTTCAGAGGACAAGGACAACTGCCCAGGTTACCACATTGACCAAGAGAAACACACAGTCTGTCTCATGATCTAAACAAATTCCAGGAGTGATGCCAACTCAGTAGACCTTCTCTGGATACCCTACAATCAAAATGGTATAGATTGTGTTCTTCCTTACAACTTCCTAGAGCACAAGGAGCAGAGAATCCTGGAAAGAAACTACAGGTTACCTGCAACCAGTACTCCTGATTGCTAAGCCTTCACAGAGTCCCTCATGGGCTAGCTGAGCCTAGAATGTTAGCAGCCCCCTAGTAGGTGATCAGAAATCAAATGACCCAGATATCAGAGTCCTCCCTGTTCTGCCTTCCCTGCCCAGAGGAAAGAGGCCTAATCAAGAAAGAAAAACAATGGCATTTACAGCATGCACAAAATTGACTCCAAATGGATCTTACACGTACATGTTAAATGTGAAGTACAGAACTTCTAGAAGACAATAAAGCAACTAGCCGTCTCCAAGTTTGCAAACTTGACTACCAAATGCACATGTGCTGACTACACAGATATTTCTACAAAAATCTCACTGATTAAAACATTTTCCACAGATTCAGACCACACAGTGGTCATCAACAACCATCAACATAATCTGGGGAGTTGTCAGGACCACATGGAACCTCACAGAACACGGAATGTGGCAGCAGGTTCCCACACAGCCTCCAGGAAGGTTTGCCACATGGTCTGCCATGCCTCCCGATTCCATCCTCCACAACTTGGGATAGCATCCCTTTGCTCACCATGATGTGGCTTCTGTGCTCATCCATGCTCGCCTCACAATCCCGTACAGTAGCACTCACGGCACTGCAATCAATCCACTGGCACCTTATAACAGAAAATCTGATTATAAAGATATATGCAAATTGAAAAGAGATAAAATTCACAAAAGGAATACAAAAAATTGTACACACATTGACACAATGAGACTTCTATACTTACAACCAATCTACAACAATTGAAAAGATGTAAAATATTTGGGAAAGAATAAAGGGGATGGATAGAAAAAGCCAAAAACGCATCATCAAAACATCAAAGGAAACTCAGCCAGGTAAACTGAGATTTTGACCAATGTTACCCAGTTACCCACGATTCTTTGTGTTTAGAAACTAAATAAACTCCCACAAAATTAACTAAATGGACCCTTAGACTTTTCTGCTTCTGTACCTCCAGCAATCAATATTTCTTCCAGACAGACATGCCCTATGGTCTAGAGCTCTCTCCATAAATGGGCGTAATCTCTTGCAATGCTTCTGCAAACTCTCATGTCCCCTTGTGGTTTGAGGCAAACCCAGCCCCATTGGTCCCCACCCAGAAAATAACATAGAAGAATAATTGAACATCTGCTTCCTGCCACATGTATGAAGACCCAAGATGTGGATTCTGCCCAATCCACCCACCCAACATCATGCCCACATGAGAAACTTCTGAAGTACAGAAATTCATTTTTCCCTGGGACTCAACTATTCTGTATCATGCCATCATAGCTGGAGGTAGCAGAATATTAAATGCACTCTGTTCACAGATGACTGAAACGTAAACCCAATCACCTCTGTACGATCCACATGGCATTAATTTTTTGGAGCCTGTAAATAGTTTCTCCAAATGTGCTTATATTTTGTTCCTGCTTTAACAAATGAAGCTTGCCTAGTGGAGGTGGCATACGCAGGTGGATAACTATGAATTTGTTTGAGTTCCAGATCAGGCTTTAAAGTTACACAGAGGAACCTTATCTCAAAACAAAACAAACAAACAATAAACCCACCAAAAACAAAGCCAAACAAAACATAAAAACAAAGCTTGCCTGAAGACCAGAGAGTGGATCTAGGCAATAGTTTGCTATAGAGGTCAGGCAATAGTAGAGCACACCTTTAATTCTTACACTTGGGAGGCAGAGGCAAAAGGATCTCAGGAAATTCAAGCTGCTCTGCTTCTCTAATCTTTCACCATTATTCCCTCTATATGACCCCAGGTTTTTGTTTTCTGTCTAAATAAAATTAGTGACACAATCTCCAGTGTATTGTGTCATAGCTAAACTGTGGTCCAGAATAGTAGAACTGATGGTAAAATAATTGATGGTAAAATGATTTACCATTTTACCATGTCCATTCCAATATTTTGCATATGTTAGTTCATGAGAGAAAATGTTTTCTATATGTATACAGGATATGAAATGTAGATAATTATGAACTGCTTGCATGTCAGGATCTGAAATCAGGTCATCCCCCAATAGATGTGCAGAGACACCTGGCAAGATCCACAATATCTTTTATCTGATAAGCCAAAAGTTTTTCACAGCTTAAAAACAACAAGAACAACAAAACATAAGTAAATAACAAGTAAATGAATCATCCTTAGGAACATAAGGCTTCAAAATTAAGATGTTGTATATGTTAAATTTACAGCATAAAATGAATGAAATCCAACGAAAGCACTCAATAATTTATATCAAAATGCTGATTTCAAAGCGGCATTTACAAAACAATAAAATTAAAAATATAAAGTGGTACATTCACAGTGGAAATACCGAGAATGTTCAGTGGGATTACAAAAACATCATACACAGAGAGACATAATATGACTTCTATACTTACCAGGAAGCTACAATCAAAATGTCTACAATATTTGTAAAAGAATAAAGAGGATGGAGAGAAAAAGGCAAGAACAGAGGCCAGAAAATATAGTCAATTATTAATCAAAAAAGCAAAAGAAATTTAGCCAGGAAAAGTCTGATCTTGACCAATGTTATCCAAATACCTATGAATCTGTGTGTATAGAGATTAAATAAACACGGACTTCAAAACTCCAATTAAATTAACTCAAAATGACCCTTATACTGCTGTTTCTGACCCTCCAGCTACTAATATTTCTTCCAAAGTAAAAGTCCATGCTCAAGGGCTATATCTACAAAGGGATGATATTTCTTGGTATGGCTCTGAAGCTCTTTATGCTTCCTGCGGTATCAGGTAAACCCACACCCACTGATGCCCAATCCCAAAACAGCATGGAAGAATAATAAAAAAAATCTTATTCCTGTCTAATACCATGCAACCCTGAGAACTCTGCAGACCATAAACTCCTTTTATCCACTAGAACTGAACTTCACTTAATCACACTATTATGGCTGGAGGCAGCAGAAAGTCAAAAACATTCCAATCATGTGTTCCTAAGAGACAATCTATATCAGAACCTTTCTACCATTTTCAAAATTATTTGTAATATTTGTATGACCAAACCGAAAGTGGAATGCAATATTCAAAATTCTACAAAGCAGACTGTTTTCCAATCAGCGCTCCCACTGCACACGAAGTGCAATGCCTGTGAGTACACACCAGACAATGATACTACAAGAATCATATCCTCCCATACTAGTGCTGCACAGTCTCCTGCTATCCAAAACATTCCATATACAGGGAGGATCAGAGGACAAGGACAACAGCCCATGTCACCACATTGACCAAGATTACCACAATCTGTCTCATGGCTCACTTAAATCTGAGCAGAAATAACAGCTCATCAGACCTGCTCTGGACATCTCCACACACCATGGTATAGCTTATGTTCTTTCTTACATCTCCCTAGAGCAGAAGGAGAGGAGAATCCTGGAAAGAAACTGCAAGCTACTTGCCAACAGTACTCCTGATTGCTAAGCCTTCCCAGAGTCCATCATTGTCTAGGACCACCCAGCTGGGCCTACAATATTAGCAGTCCCCATACAAGGTGATCAGAGATCAAATAACACAGACAGCACATGCATTCCAGCTTTGCACTTCCAGCCAGATGAAAGTTGCCTAGTCATGCATGAAAAACAATGCCATTTACAGCATGCACAGAATTGACTCCAAATGGGTCTTACTCCAAAGTATGAAATGTGAAGTGCATAACTTATAGAAGACATTAGAATAACTAGGCCTCTCACAGTTTACCAACTTGACTTCCACATGCACCAAAAGGACATTGGTGATGAATATAAAGTTATTTCTACACAAAGCTCTCTGATCCAAATGCTTTCTGCAGATGCTGGCCACAGAGTGAAGTATTCATCAGCCCAGCACCAGTGTCTTTGGATTAGCTAGGACCACATGGGAACTCACAGAACACTGAATGTGGCAGAAGTTTCCCACCCAGCCTCTGGGAGGTCCTGGCACAACATCTCCCATGCCTCTCCATCCTGTACTCCCCATCTTGGGATTCCATCCCCTCAGTCACCATGCTGTTGCTTCTGTGCTTATCCATGCTCTCCTCACAATCCCCTACAGTAGCACTCATAGTGCTGCAATCATTACACTTGTGCCTGTTCTGGTGCAAAACCAAGCCTGCACCATGGCTCCAACAAATGTCCTGCAAGAATCCCAACTGCTGTGCTGGCTGGCCGTCCCTGATTGGCTCTTGTTGCATGTGCTACAAGATCACTTCCTTAAGGGTTAGAGTGTGCTTAAAGACACAGCACAGTGGTCGATGGCCCTGACTTCTACTCCTGATCCAGACCTTTTTGCATATGTTATCTACAGAGCTCTGTAACCTGACACAAAGTTTCAATCAATGACCTACTTCTCAAACCTCTGAGGATAGAACATACTTGCACAGGAGAGTTACCTAATTGCAAATTCAAAATTCATTGGCTTAAGATAACTTTCCCCAGTGTACACCCATGCAATATGGTCTGTTTATCCACATTACATGAATTAAAACATTCGGGGAGGTGGGCATGTGTGGTACAAGCCTTTAATCCCAGCAGTCAGGAGGCAGAGGCAGGTGGACCTCTGTGAGTTTAGGACCAGCGCAGTCTACATGTAGAGCTAGTTTTAGGACTGCTTCCAAAGCCACAGGGAAACCCTGTCTCAAAAAAATAAAAACATTCTAGGAAATTACAAAATCATTCCCACTACCACAATCAGGTCTGTTTCCATAATGGTGACAACTGCAGCTGTTTGCCTATCCTGAATCCTACTGCAGTGTAAACTATTCCTCCTATATTGTACTGAAGGCAAAAGCAATGCTCCCGCATGGGAACCCTTTTCCTGTGACTACATTGGATATATGACTACATGACTTAAATGGACAATTTGAAACCTCTGAGGTGGTAAGTGATTTAAGAATTTTGAAGGTGTAGTACAGAAGACAGGAAGGTCATTGCCCTCGAGAACAACAGACTAGAATTAAGGCCACCTGAGACACAAAACAGAGCTTGCTTTGAGAAAAAAATTCTAACAGAATGGAAATTCAGCTGCTCAAGCATTAACACATCTTACCAGGGAAAAATCACTTCACACAGTTAGGAGACTAATAAAGAAAATGCATTTAATGACATCATGCATCCATCTTCAGCTACTGCTCCAGAGGAGCCAGTCTAGAAACATTTTTCATTTCATATATTGTGTCAACCCTAAGTGTATTTTAGCTTCATACTCCAGGTAACACTTTGAACAAATTCAATAGAGGAGACAGCATGTATAGCTACTTGGGCAGATGAGAGACTTACAAGGCAAAATATTCCCAGAATAGTTTAAGTACACCAGAGAGCTGAAACAGCAGGATCTTCTTCTCTGACCAGATCCTGAGGTGAAAGTGGTGGGGGATGAGAAAGATAGGAAATGTGTATTAAAGTTTAAAGCAGTGATGAGGAGGTCTTGGACAGGATATGGCACATGTCAAGTAAGCTTCTTAAGAAGCATATCATATTGTATACTACTTCCAGGGGGAAAAGGGAAGAAAAAGGGAGACTTCTATTGAGTCAGTAGAAACTACCATGCAATCAGACAAACTCAGGTAGGAACCTAACTAAACAATGCTGCACAAGGGGAACACAGGTTATCTCAAGATAACTGCTGAGTAAGCCCACAGTGCCCTTGGATCAAAAACCATAGACCCATGTAGTAGGAAGAGTTGGGTTCTCCATAGCTGAAGCAATCTCTATGCAAAGGCTTTGTTCCAGACCATTACCAGCTCTCACAAGCAAATTCCTAGTTTTATTAATTAATTAATTTATTTATTTATTTATTTATTTATTTATTTTTGGTTTTTCGAGCCATGTTTCTCTGTGTAGCTTTGGAGCCTATCCTGGCACTCACTCTGGAGACCACGCTGGCCTCAAAAACACAGATATCTTCCAGCCTCTGCCTCCCAGTGCTGGGATTAAAGGTGTGTGCCACAAACGCCCGGCTGTAAATTCCTAGTTTTAGATAAGGCTCTTTTTAAATTATCAATACATCAGACCTTAGGGAAAACACCTAAGCCTTAGGCCCCAGGCTATTAGTAGCTATCCCAAGAATGTTCCTCCTCCCTGACTGAGGGCCTAAATGAAACCCTTGGTAGCACAATGGGTTTTAGAAACGCTTAGTAGATAGTAAGTCTCACGTAGAATTTAGCGGAGTGAGGAATGACTAAAAACTCATGCCTGTTAGAGATCAGGATGCTAGGATATACATTTGTTGACCAGGAGTGTCTAGACTTTTGACTCCAAATGATTAGAAATAAGCCACCCCTGATTTAAAAGCAGCCACTGAACCCATCACCATATCAAAGAACAGGCCTCTAACAAGCTACTCAAGGAGGCATTACAGGGTCACAAACAACCTGGTTTGCCATAAAGTTCCAGTTTCCTTCTTGAGTAAAGCATATTTCTGCTAGATGTACAAAATGACACCAGGAAAACTATTTGAAAATTAAAACACTACTGTGTTTAGGACTTGCCGGATCAAACAAGGCTTTCTTTTACTTTTCATTTCCCTTTCTTTCTTTCTTTCTTTCTTTCTTTCTTTCTTTCTTTCTTTCTTTCTTCCTTTCTTCCTTTCTTTCTTTCTTCCTTTTATTCTTTCTTGCTTGCTTTCTTCCTTTCTTTTTTGGAGACAGTGCAATAGCTCTGGGTTTGGGATGGTGCTGCTCACTGGGGACTCGAATTTTATCCCTTTTTTTTGGTTTTTTTGAGAGAGGGTTTCACTGTGTAGCATTAGAACCTGTCCTGGTACTCACTCTATAATCCAGAGATCCTACTGGTTCTGCCTCCCAAGTGTGGGATTAAAGGCGTGTGCCACCAAAGCCCAGCTTTTCCCATTTTTTAATTAGAAAAACCCACATTTTCCGGGCATTGGTGGTGCATGCCTTTAATCCCAGCACTCGGGAAGCAGAGGCAGGCAGATCTCTGTGAGTTTGAGGCCAGCCAGGTCTCCAGAGCGAGTGCCAGGATAGGCTCCAAAGCTACACAGAGAAACCCTGTCTCGAAAAATAAAAAAAATACACATTTTTTTCACTCCGTCGCTACCTGCATGCGTGCAGCAGGGGGAGGGGGAACCGGATTCCCACCGAGTCTATGCCACGCCAAGGTCCCATGTTTGAAACCAAAGAGAGAACCAAATTATCCTTTAGTTTTTCTTCTGTTCATCGTTTTGAGAAATTTTTAAATGTAAATCTGCTGGTTTTTCTTTTCAGGTCCGTGTACACAGACCCGGGTTTTTCTGATACATTTCAATCCTCAGTTTCCCCATACAGTGGGGGGCAGGGAGGCTACAACTCGTTTTTCATCTTTTTTTCCAGTTTTTTTTAAAGCAGCGACATCTACAACCACCCGTGACGTCCCTGCAGGGGATGTGCTGAGTCCTGGGGCCGTGAAGTATTCATCGGCCAGCCCCAGAACTGAGGATTTGCTAGGACCACATGGGACCTCACAGGACACTGAATGCGGCAGGAGGTTCACACACAGCCTGCTGTAGTGCCTGCCAAACCATCTCCCATGCCTCCCCATCCCGTCCTCCCCATCTTGGGGTAGCATCCCAGCACTCACCATGCTGTGGCTTCTGCGCTCATCCATGTTCTCCTCACAGTCCCGTACAGTAGCACTCACAGAGCAGCAATCAATCCTCTGGTGCCTCTTCTGCTGTAAAACAAAGCCTGCTACATGGCTCCAGGAAGTGTCCTGCAAGACTTGAGATTGGCGGGTTGGCCTGCTGCCTCTGATAGGCTAGTGATGCTTGAATGACAGCAGCACTTCCTTAAGACTTATAGTGTGCTTAAAGACACAGCACCGGGCGGTGGGGGCGGGGTGTCAGGGCCCTGGACTGGACTCCAGACAGGGACCTTTTAGAGATCTGCAGAGACACGGATTTCAATAACACTTACCCCTGTCTCCAGTAGATGACCCAGCTCTCCTCCTGTAGTTCACAGGTGCATCCTCTTCTTCCTCCTCCACATAATGTGCTTGCTTGCCCAGACCATTGCAAAATATGGACCTGAGTGATTCTCTTATTCAACAAATGAAGGGTGTCTAGGATATTAAAAAATAGATTTTTAGGACACAAATGAAGATTATTCTACAGGGTGGTGGTGGCACACACCGTTAATCCCAGCACTGGGAAGGCAGAGGCAGGTGGTTCTCTGAGTTCAAGGACAGCATGGTTTACAGAGTGATGGATTTTTTCCCATGACTTTTTTTTTATTTTTGTGTGTAGCCCTGTATCACATTCTGTAGACCAGGCAGTCCTGAAACTCAGAAAATCCAACTGCTTCTGGTTCCTGAGGGCTGGGATTAAAGATGTGCACCAACACCAAGGTGGTAAAGTTGGATTTTATCACCTCCAAAGATCTATATTAAAGATATGTGTTCCTATATTAAAAACTTTAATAAGAAAATACCTGCTGGGCATTGGTGGTGTACGCGTTTAAATCCACCACTTGAGAGGCAGAAGCAGGCAGATCCCAGATCCCTATGAGTTCAAGGCTAGCTGGTGTACAAAGCAAGTTGCAGGACTGGATCCACATGTACTGTGATATCCTGTCTCAAAAAACCCAGAAAACAAACAAACAAAAATATGCCCAACCCCATTGAATTTTAGGTATTTTCAGAGCTAGTCAGTTTTACTACCTAGAATAGCCATCACCACAACCAAAACAGCAATGCTGGTTGTTTATTATTCATATGAAAAAGCAGACTGCCTTTCAAGGTCATTAATGAATTGTGTTGGAATGTTGATGGGTTTGTTCTGAATCTGTAGACTGCTGTTAGTTGGATGGACTTTTTACTGTGTTCATTCTACTGATCTAGGAGCATTGGAGATCTTTCCATCTCCTCAAATCTTCTTCAATTTCTTTCTTCAAACACTTAAAGTATTTTTAATTAAACAAGTTAGAGTTACTTGAATATATTTTATATTATTTGAAGCTATTGTGATTGCTGCTCCTTCCTTTATTTCTTTCTCAAGCTGTTTGCCATTTTTATATAAAGGGCTACTGATTTTTTTTTAGTTACTTTTGTATCCAGTGCCTTTGCTGAAAGTTTTAATCACCTGTACTTCCATTGGTGAATTTTTAGCGTCATTTAGTTTGTACCACTGTATCATCAACAAGTAACAATACTTCTACTTCTTCCTTTCCAAATTATATTCCACTGATGTCCTTTAGCTGTTTTATTGCTCTATCTAGCACTTCAAGAACTGTATTGAGTAGATATAGACTTCACAACCTTCTCATGTTACAGATTATATTGGATTTCCTTTGATTTTTGTCTCCATTGTATTTGATGTTGTCTAAAGGCTTGCAGTAAATATCCTTAATTATGTCTATCTATGTAAATTGTATCCCTAATATCTCCAAGACTTTTATGATGTTTGTTTTTGTCAATGACTTATTTATTTATTTATTTATTTATTTATTTATTTATTGGTTTTCTGAGACAGGGTTTCTCTGTGAGGCTTTGGAGTCTATCCTGGCACTCACTCTGGAGATCTGGTTGGCCTTGAACTTACAGAGATCCACCTGCCTCTGCCTCCCAAGAGCTGGGATTAAAGGCATGCGCCACCAATGTCCTGCTTGTCAATGACTCTTTAAGCATGTAAAGGGACAATGAAAAAAAGTGTTTTCTAAAGTTTATTTTTATGGTGGATGAGAGTTACTGATTTTTGTATGTTGAAACATCACTGCCTATCTGAGATGAAGCCTACTGGATCAGTTTGGATGACAAAGTTAGTCTGTGGCTTTTGGTCCTGGGACTCCCTCTGTAGACCAGGTTTGCCTCAAACTCATAGAGATGCATCTGCCTGTGTCTCCCAAGTGCTGGGGTTAATACCAACTGCCACCACTGCCCGGCTCTTTGTAACTTTATATAACTCAAATATTTTGTAAGTAACAGCAGAAATAATAGGACACAGAAAAGGTAGTACTGAAAAGTATCAATAATTGTTGATAACCTGGATTCTCCCTCTCCCTAGGTTCTGTGCGACCTGGCCCTGATTCTGCTCCCAATTCCTCTCCTCCCACCCTGGTGTTTTCTCTTTAGCCCCCACATGTCACTCCACATCAGCCCTCTCTTGGGCCTGTTGCTTCCTTAGAGATCCTTTCCTGGTCTAGTGGCCTCTCTAACACTTGGATTCCCTCCCTGCTCTGGGATCGATCTTCTCTTCTCTTTTCCAGGTGACCTTCCCTTGCCCTGGGATCTGTTTTTCACAGGTGATTGTTCCTTCTGACATCTCAAAGACTGTCAAAGTTTGCATGGCTGTGTGGTGCATGTGTTAATTGACTGAATTAGGATTCTGCATACAGAGACCATGTAAATCTTGGCCAAAGGCAGTTCCGTGACTCTGGTTTCAAAGGTCCCAACTACTGAGCATCATTCTTAACTGTTCCCTTTCCCTTTATAAGCAAGTGCCTTCCATCTGTTTTCTCTCTTTCCATTTCTGCTCCCTATTGGTTAACACCCACCCCTCCCTTTATTCCCTTTTCCAATAAACTCCATGTGGATTTGTTGAGTGTGTTGGATCATGTTTTATCACCCAAATGCACAGCAAAAGACAACAACAACAGTATCTTTAAAATAACTGTGAATAGTGTATCTGTTGAGCTAGAACCATGGCTCAGGTTAAGAGCACTTCTCGTTCTATCATAGCACTACAGTTCTATATCTATCTCCCAACCCTGGTGGCTTTCACCCACCAGTAACTACAGCTCTTAGAGAACACAATTTCTCCTGATCTCCATGGGCTATTGCATATGCTTGTACATTTATACACATAATTTAAAATAACTAACACACACACACACACACACACACACTCACATATATACAATTTTGGAGACAGTTTTTCTCTTTGTAACCCTGGCTATCTTTCAGCTCAGAGATCCTTTTGCCTATATCTCCAGGGTGCTGAGATTAAATACTTGAACCAGTGCTGCCTACCTAAATTCTTTTTTAAGTTTATTTGATTTCCTGTTGATTAAAAAGAAATCCCCAAATTACATAACTAAAGACAAGATCCAGATTGCAATGGTCAAGTGTCTTTGGCTAGACTGGGATTCACTGTTACACTTCCTCTGGGACACCTAGATTAAAAACTTGGTATCAGCAGGGACTGTTAGCTCAAGATTAAACTGCCTGTAAATGCAGGACTATGGAGGCTAAAGCTGGGAGATAGCCAGCGTTTGAGGATAGTCTGGGCAACATAATAAGACTCTTTCTAAAATAACCAACAAAATGAGAGGCACAGTGTCACACACTTGTCACTCAGCACTTAGGAATTAGTGGCTGGATAATCAAGCCTGCAAGGTCCTCTTCTTCTATGTAGAGAGCTCAAGATGAGTGTGCACTACATGAAATCTTGTGTAAAGAAGAAAGTAGCCCACAAAAACTACACACCAAAACTGAACCAATGAAAACTGTATTGTCTTTGATACCTACCCTTAGACACTAGAGCTTAGGAAGCAATAATCTAAAAGATTTTAAAAAGATCCGGGCAGTGGTGGTGCACGCCTGTAATCCCAGCACTCGGGAGGCAGAGGCATTCACATCTCTGTGAGTTCGAGGCCAGCCTGGGCAGCTTTGAACAACATCAATTGTAGATGAAAGATAAATGCCACTAATACACAGGGAAAATCTCTAAAATGTTGGGAAGAAATCAATCCCTAGCCCTAACTAGTAGGTAACAATTATCATCCTTTCACTACAAATTCACTTAAAAATTGGGTAGTGAGTTACCTGTCACCATGATCCAGCAATCCCAGATATCCCAGAGGCTTACACAGTAAAATAGGCTACAATATACCCAGGAGTTCCAGACCAGCCATGACATCATCACAAGAACTAAAAAAAAATTTAAAAAACTAGAGTCAGGCAAATAGATGAACCCCTACATCCTCCCTTTACTCACAATAGCCTTTTAACAAAGGCAGATGGATGAGAGAATCACATTGCACTGCTAGTTCCCATAAAGATGGCTGGACTCCATCTTGGCTCAAGGGCAGAGAGTTCACAACTGTCCTTAGGAAATCATAAAACCTAAAGGTCAAAGGTGTGGCTACAGCAGGATATTGCATCATGGCATGGGATGTCTCATGCTAAATAAAAACAGACTTGGTCTGAGATGTGCTGACACCTGTCCCTAAAGAACAGGTAGCTAGAATTTGAATCTAAGGTATGGTTACCAAATCCGTGAAGAATTCAGCAAGAAAAGAGTGTTTGCTCTGTATGAAGGAAACCATGTTCACCTTTTGGTTAAGGCATATGAGAGTGGTGAGAAATAAACTTGTGGTGTTAAGTATTAACTGAATCTGTCCTCCTGGTTTTATTCTGTGTCTTTCTAGCCTTCCTTTAGTCCACACTCCCCCTTTCAGGAAAAAAACCTCAGGCTGCTCGGTTGGCTGCCACTGCAGCTCCAAAAAGTCAGCTTCTCACATTGCACAAGCATGTGAATTTCATAAATCTGCTTGATAGCTTAGCTTCCAATGTTTAAATCCATGAGGTCTACTTGATTATTTACAGGCTGATAATCCATTGCATTCAGAATAATGAAACTAGTGATGGATCTTCCTGAGGTGCAAATAATCCCAAGGCAAATGCCAAAGTGCCTGCAAAGTAGGAATGAACTATATTTCCAAACTGACAGCAGCAGCTGCTGTGGTGGAAGTTGGTGCACACACTGTATCCCTCGAGAGTCAGTCAGCTGGATGTCCTGTTGCTAACAGTGAGACTGATGAGAGCTGGAACCCATCATTGGAGTTCGAGACCTCATTCCAAGATCAAGTGTTGTGCCAGGTTCACAGAGCACCAGAGAGACCACCCCAATCACCTGAAAGATACAAAGAAAATGCCACTTCCACTGCAATCACAAATATGTCTTTTAATTCATACTACCTTGGACTTCTACACTTGTAAGCGGCAGAAGCCTTGAACAATAACTGAGAAGGGTTTCTATAGGGAAAGTCAGTAAAGCTGAAAGCCACAAATTACCAAGTCTCTGTGGTTACCTAAGGTCATACAAAATCCAGAGTAAGGCAACAACCATATATTTCAAGAAAGATACATTTGAGTAATATAAGACAGGGGATGGGGTTGCAGGTTTACAGAGTCACAGGTTCTGTCAGTTATCTCAAGGACTGAGGGACCTTTACAACCAGCAATTAGCAGACAATGGAATGTTGACATGGGAGGTGGCAGTCACTTCCTTTTCTCTGAGAGCAGGGCTCAGGTGACAGCCAAGGCATTCCTAACTGAGTAGACATTAGAATTTCCCTCTTTTGGGCCTAAGTTTATAAAAATTTATTAATTTTAATATTTGGTCCTTCACAAGGAGGACTTTAATAAACTGCCTCAGAGCAGTGGCTGGGTGTGTGTTCCTGGAAGAACTGGTAGAAAGAAATTGGAGATGGGAGGTGCCTCCAGAGGAGTTTGTTTTTAGGGCAGGAGAAATTGTGTGGCTGGTACAAGGAAGTGGGAAAATCAATGAGAAATAATTACACAAGGGAAACACCTTTCCTGAAGCTGGAGGGCTGGACTCCTTTGGATTGAATGCAATGGATGGTCAAGGAGCCCAGGGAGCAACAGGAATTCTGTGCTGGATGTTTTCATGAGCACCCATAGGGCTGGCAGCTTTACCCATCCTGGGTATGTGTTCCAGGTGCTATCAAATAGCAACACCAGCTGGGCTCTGCCAGGATGGATGCTGGGACCTGTAGTTCAGAGCTTGCCTCTCTGGGAATGCATCTTGGGATTGGCTAGTTATGGCTCTGGCCATGGATTGGCAGCCTCATGAAGCAGCCACTTTCAGAGGGCCTGTGTCCTGCAAGGTGTGAAGTGCCAAGTACCCAGTTCCCACCCCAGGCTTCTCCATGCTCATAATCTGTTTGCTCTGCTTGTTCCCACCTGCCCTTGTGTCCTACTCCTGTCACACCCATGCTGATGATGAGCAGATTCAGAAAATAATTGTAGAAAACCAAGGGGCCTAGGAGAATAATAAGGACACACAAGATGTTTAATTTACAACTTTGAGAGATAACTAAAAAGAGGTTCATTACAGTAGTTTTTGTTTGCTTTTCTTTTTTTGTTTTTCAAGACAGGGTTACACTTTGTAGCTTTGGAGCCTATCCTGGCACTTGCTCTGGAGACCAGGATGGCCTCAAACTCACAGAGATCCACCTGCCTCTGCCTCCAGAGTGATGGGATTAAAGGCGTGCACCACCAACGCCCGGATCACAATTGCCTTTTGACAAACGCAGATAAATGAGAAAATCATGTTGCACTGTTGATGCCCATAAAGATGGCTGTTCTCCATCTTGGCTCGAGGCAGAGAGTTCCAAACTGTCCTCAGATAAAGGACATAAAATCTAAAGGTGAAAGGTGTGGCTATAGTAGGATGTTGGATCTTGGACTCAGCTGTCTAATTCTAAATAACAACAGACCTGGTCTCAGGTGTGTTTACTCCTGAACCTCAAGGCCAGATAATGAAGACTTGAATCTAAGGTGTGGTTACTGAATCCTTAGAGAATTGAGGAAGAAAATTCTGTTTGCTCCGTATACATGTTCAACTTTTGGTTAAGGTATATGAGACTGGTAAGAAATAAACTCATGGTGTTCATTGTTAACTGAATCTTCCCTCCTGATTTTGTTCTGTGTTTTTGTGTTTTCTTTATCCACTTTACTAGACTTTCTATAGTCCACACACACCCTCTCAGGAATTAACCTCAGTCTGCTCTGCTGGTTCCTACTGGAGCCCCACACATCATAAATGTGCTTTATAGCTTAGCTTCTAATACTTAAATCCAGTGATGTCTACTTGTGTAATTAAAGGCTGATAATATATTGCATCTAGAATAAAGAAAACTAGCGATTGCTCATTCTGACGTGAAAATGATCCCAAATCAAGCACCAAAGTGCCTGCAAAATAGGTATGAACTTTATTCCCAATCTGACAGCAGCAGCCTCTTTGGAGGAATAGGGTGCATACACTATCACTTGAGAGGTAGTCAGCTGGGTATCCTATTGCTAACAGTGAAAAAGATGAGAGCTGAAAAACATCATTGAATTTAGTAGCTTACTCCAAGTGTGGTCCCAGGGTCGCCAAACCCATAAAGACTACCCCAAGGACCTGGCAGATACAATGCAAATGCAAATGTTTATTTTAATTGAACCTAGCTTGGACTTCTTCACTTGAAAGTGGTAGAAGCCTTGATCAGTAACTGAGAGGGGTTTTATAGGGCAAGAATTTAAGGCTGAAAGTCACAAATTACAAAGTCTCCATGGTTACTTAAGTAATACAAAGTAAAGAGTAAGGCAATAACCATATATTTTAAGGAAGATATATTTGAGTAAGATAAGACAGGGGATGGAATTTTGGAGTTACAGAAGCACTGGGACTGAGAGTTATCCCTTGGGCCAAGGAAAATTTACAACCAACAATTAGTAGAGGAAGGAATGTTGACATAGGTATTAGACATTCACATCTCCTCTGAGAGCAGAGACAGGTGCCAGCCATGGCATTTCCAGTTGAGGAGTCATCAGAAGTTCCCTTTTTAGGGCCCCAGTTTTTCAAATTTATTAACTTTAATTTTTTGTCCTTCACAAGGAGGCCTTTGATAAAGTGCTTCAGAGCAGTGGCTGGGAGTGTGTCCTAGAAAGAACAGGAGGAAAGGACATGGAGACAGAGCTACCTATAAACTGGTTTGCTTTTTAGGGCAGGAAAGATTGTGTGGCTAGTAAAAGAATCAATCAGAAATCACAACACAAGGAAACGATCCTGGTCTGGGTTCTGCCCTCCTGTACTGCCCATGCCACACCATCAGGGATGGGTTACAGAAGTGGCTGTAGAAAGCCAAGTGATCCCAAGAACAAAGCTTCTTTGTTATGTATAAAATTCCAGATGAGTGGAAATGAAATTTGAAACCCACAGTTGTCAATGAGTTAAATCAATTACAAGGAATTAATAAATCCATGTTTCATCTGAGCAAATCATTCCTGGTTGGCCCAGAGGGGACAGAATACCAGAAACCCTAGGGTGAATCCTGATGTGGGGGATTTTAGTGCTCACAGGGTGGATCCTCCAATGATGGGCATCTTTAGGGTGGAGTCTGGACTGAGGTGAATCCATGGGTGGGCCTGCCCTTTGCTTCTTGAGGGCCAGGCTTGGAAAAATGTGTTCTATGAGTTAGGGTATGGATCCTAGAAAATGGAATTGTAAATAAAAATGGTTTAATGTTGGTATTTGTAATTTGTAGCTCTGAAGTTTCACAGAAGGAGGAACTCTCTACTTGGCAACATGAGGAATCTTCACACAACAGGAGTTATTTGATAATACATATATTCTGTATTTTTTAAAGTTTAAGCATTTCTCAGTCACCTGCCCATAATAAATAGTGTAATTATACATTCTATGCATCTGAAGTTGCAAACTTCATGTTGTGGCAAAGGCTTTTCTGTAATACTTAGCGATAGAGAAGTTTCAAACTGATGTAAGTAAATATATAGAACAGTGTATATTTTGAATATTGCTAATTGAAGCAATTGTTGCTTTTGATAAAATTATTTTGAAAACTAAAATCCCCTCAACCATGAGGTTGACCTAAGCAGGTTCAATATTAAACTTGATTTACTTCTTGTATCTTTGAAAAGCAACCACACAGCACAGTATGTTTGAATTGACTTTAGGTGCCTGCCATTATTTAATGAAGTTTATTTGCATGTGTTTGTGACTCACCAGGTAAAAACTATTGCTGTACCAGTACAATGAGCTTGTTACAGAGAAAGCATGGTAGAGATAATCAAGTCCTGAAAGTTGTCTTTGGCCACTACATGTGTGGTATACTATGTACATACACTCACAAATTACACACCTGTCTGTCATACACAGACACAAATTCATATACAATATACACAGAAACATAAATCCCCCTCACACATATACACACACACTTTGCAAAAACACACACAAACATTAATACATACACATAAAGAGACACACAAACAAAAATAGACACATCATATAAATCACAATACCACACACACAAATACAAATATACAAATGTTCACACTTGCTGCTCCTCATATGTTATTAATAGAAAGCCTAGTATTCAATTATAGCCATTCTTTATTTCATGTAACATACAATAACAGCTATTTAACTCATTAACCCCCACCACCACACCCAAAGCCCAGAGCCCATCCGCTTGCTTACATTGGGCTCCCTCCCTCCCTGCCGGCGGGCTCCAGGGCCTTCCTGCCACCGCTGCCGCTGCTGCACTCGATCCATCCATTCATCCAATTATTAATTAATTTATTCATTTTTCGTTCGATTTTTCGTTTATGGACTGCAGGGTGGGAGCGAGCATGCAGGTGCTGGCGAGTCTAGAAGGAAAACCCCCTCCCCCATCACCACGCTTGCCCCACCTACTTGCCAGCTGCCACTTTCTAAACTGCATCACTGACTTGACTGCTGCCACCTGGCTGCTGCCTGCATTCAATCCACTCCTTAGCTCAGCTCTCTCAGTCACTGATTCACTGATTCACTACCGCATTCACTTGCAAAGCCAGCCTGGGGAGCCAGCGGTTCCTTGAGTTTTCCTGCTCCCTGCAGAGAACATTCTCAGGACTACATTTCACAGGGTGCCCTGCACTCCCGACCCACCACTCTTCCGCCTGCCTGCTTCTGGGCTTCCTTCCTGGGATGGTACAATCCTTAGGACACTGGTAGGTCTCTTACTTGTGATTTATTTACAGGGGGGAAGACAGGGCAGGGAGGGGAGCAATGTCAGGGGAGAGAGGGCAAGAGAGGGAAGGTGTTAGTGTAATGAAGAAAGGGACGCTGTGGAGCTCTGTGGAGCTCCATCCCTGTGCCGTATCTTCCGCTTGAGATTTTTCTAATTCATTTTGATTTGGTCTGATTTAAATTGCTTGTCATCAGAGAGGCTCTTTGGTTTGTAGAAACTTGTGAATTATATCCTGGAAGACAAAGGGAAGTTCCTATGGAGACCAGGGAGATATCAGGGTCTGCAATCTGAGCCTGGGGCCAGTGCTATTGAAATGCATATTGTTGCAGATCTACAGAAAGGATTTTTTCTTGTGTTGGAGACATGGCCAGGAACCACAATACTGTGTCTTTAAGCACACTCTAACCCTATGGGAGGTGCTGTTGTCACTCAAGCCTCACTATCTAATTATTCCCTCCAGGAGACCTGCCAGTCACTAGAAGTGCCGGGCTCTTGCTGTAACCAGGCTTGACTTTGAAGAGGAGACAGCTGTTTTCTTTGCTGTGGTGCTGTTGCTGCTGCAGAGAGCTGAGCTGAGAGCTTCAGTGATCTGGGAAACAACAAAATGGTGAGCTAAGGAATGCTATTTGCAGATGTGGAGTAGAAGATGGTGAGGTGTGGCTGACGGTGTGGTGAGTCCTCCCTGTATCTGCGGGGAGAGTGAGGCCAGATTCCTTGTCTTGGGAAATCCCATTTGGCCCATGTAAATAGTTCCACCTAGGAGGAGGTCTCACACTAACTTTCCTCTGAAGGCTTAATTTGATCAGAGTATTGTGATCAGGGAGCTGCATACAGGAGCAGGTTTCTAGTAAACTTAAACATTCTTTTTTTCTGTTTGGATTTTTGGAGACTGGGTTTCTGTGTGTAGCTTTGGAGTCTATCCTGGCACTCACTCTATTGACCAGCCTGGCCTTGAACTCACAGAGATCCACCTGTCTCTGCCTCCCAAATGCTGGGATTAATGTTTGCCACCAACGCCAAGCATAACTTCAGCATGAATATATGTAAAGCAGCTTGCCATACTCAGTTTTCCAGTATTTTCTTGATATGGAACACTCTACATTTAATATTTACATGTAATCTCCATTCATAGTTAATTTTGTACAGGTTGTCTAGAGGCATCTCATGTGTTGGATAGCAGTCCCCTATTACACCATAATGTAAGAGAGTAGATTTGTTGATATAAAGGATTTACCGATGCTTAGGAAATAGAATGTATACAAAAATAGAATTGAGCTGTGGAGCACTGCCTATGAAACACCCAAAGATAAGTATATTCTAACCAGCCTTGTTTGAATGCCAGGATACACATTTGTTCGTCAGGATTGTCCAGACATTTGGATCCAAACCATTACAAAGAATCTATCCCTGATTTACCACAAGCCACTAGGCTCATCCCCATATCAAATAATAGCCCTCTAACAAGCTGGACAAGGAGGCATTACAGGGTCACGAAAAACTTAAATCCTGTTGTCATAAAATTCTAGTTTTTTTTTCTTGAAAATATACATAATTATTTCAGATGGGCAATATGACACTAGGTAATAATTATTTGTAAGAAAAACACAGTTGTGTTAATAACTCAACTCATCAAGCAAGGTTTTCATGTCAGCCCTCACACAGGGAGGTCTTAGTAACAGCCTGGTGTCTAGGGCTTGGGAGCTTTCATTGGGGAATGATGTATTAAAAATAAAACTGAACTGTTTCTC
Organism: Cricetulus griseus; assembly: GCF_003668045.3. NCBI lineage: Eukaryota > Metazoa > Chordata > Mammalia > Rodentia > Cricetidae > Cricetulus > Cricetulus griseus. The sequence continues at coordinate 74,015 of NW_023277437.1, read as the reverse complement.
TAAAATCGGCAATATGTTTGGGAGAGCTGGCAATGATTTGGGCCCATGAAATTTTTGAAGGGTTGCTTCAAATCCTGAGAACCAAACTCTTTCCACCTTATTGGGAGCTATTGCCTGTCCTAAGGCCACTGTGTCTTAAGTCATTAATGGACTTGAGATATACTGTTTACCTTTTGGGGCATTGCTTGACTAGTCTCCTCCTGAATTTCTTCTGTTATATGTTAGTTTTTGATAAATTCATATTGGTCTACCATAGCCTTTCTTCCTCCCACCCCATTTATGTATCATACAGGATGTTATTTTTCTCAAGAAGCTTAGTTAGTCTTGGGCATATCCTCTATAATATCTAGCATTTATCTTTTCTACCTTCTACTTGTCAGTCATTCATATTCCCTATAACGTTCACCTCACGACCCTGTTGCTGAAGAATGACCTGTAATTTTAAGACAATGATGTGCTTAAAAATTTATTTTAGGAAAGTCCTGGTTGTGTTATTGTATTTTACTCAAGTGCAAGTATCCACTCCTAGGAACTTGCATTATTCTGGTTTATGGTGTTTATCTTTAGAGAAATGGACAAGAAATCTTTAATGTTCTCTAATACAAGTCTCTAGTCTCTGGAGCACATGACCATAAGGACTCTTTCAACTTTTCAAAATAATTTTTGAGATTATAAATGCATCATACTCCCATAGTCTTTTCTGCCTTCCAGCCCTATTAATACCCCATTGTTTTTGAATCTGTGTCCTGATTTTCAATTTTTAATTAGTCAAATTAGAAACAAGATTGTTTCACATGTCAATCTTTTCTCCCTCTCCCTGCCCTCACCCTCACACCTCCTACCCAACCCCAACCTATCCCCCACCCAGTACTCCCCTCCTCTCACCAGGCAGGGTAGGGCTCTCAACAGGGGCTCCACAAAGACCACCACATCATCCTGGACTGGCCTTCTGCCCTTCTTCATGTGTCCAGGACAAGAGTGCATCCCTTCACATGGGATGGGCTCTCAAAGTATCTTCTTATACAAGGGAAAAATACTAATCCACTACCAGTGGCCCCCTAGAGTACGGAGGCCTCCTCATTGACATCCATGTTCCAGGGTCTGGATCAGCCCTGTACTGGAATCTCAGACAGCATCTGGGGTCATTGTGTTCCCCCTTTTTCAGGCCAGCTGTTTCTGTTGGTTTCTCCAACCCGGTACCAACCCCTTCAATCTTCATTCCTCCCTCTGTGCAACTAAGTTCCAGAGTTCAGTTCAGTGTGTATCTGTGTATGGCTGCTTCTGCTTCCATCAGCCACTGGATGAGGGCTCTAGGATGGCATAAAAAGTAGTCCTCAATCCCATTTCAGGAGAAGGGCATTTAGGTTATCCTCTCCACCATTGCCTGGATTCACATCATCCTTGTAGGTCTCTGGAAATCTCCCTACTTTCAGATCTCTCCTCGGTCCTATAATGGTGCCCTCTAATATGGTATCTCTCAACATACTCTCCTTTATTCTTTCCCCAACTCAATATTTCTGATCCTCCATTTCCTCCTCTCCACTCCTCCTGCTCTCATTTGAGCAGCCCCCCTCCCCTCATGCTCCCAATTAGCTCAGGAGTTCCTGCCCCTTCCCATTCCTGTGGTCCATGCATTTATCCACTAGAGTGCTTCATGTTTCCTAATTTCTTTAGTGAAAAGGATTGTAGGCAGGTAATCCTTTGCTCTATGTCTAAAATTCATATATGAGTGAGTATATACCATGTTTGTCTTTTTGTGACTGGGTTACCTCACTCAGGATGGTTTCTTCTAGTTCCATCCATTTGTCTGTGAATTTCAAGATTCTATTGCTTTTTCTTCTGAGTAGTACTCCATTGTATAAATGGACCACATTTTCTCTATCCATTCTTCAGTCGAGGGGCATCTAGGTTGCTTCTGGCTATTACAACAATGCTGCTATGAACATGGTTGAAAATACATCATTATTGTATGAGCATGCATTATTTGGGTATATACCCAAGGGAGATATTGCTGGATCTTGAGGTTTACTGATTCCCATTTTTCTGAGCAACTGCCATAGTGATTTCCAGAGTGGTCTTATAAGTTCGCACTCCCACCAGCAATGGAGGAATGTTCCTTTTTCTCCACATCCTCTCCAGAATAGATTGTCATAGGTGTTTTTGATTTTAGCCATTCTGACAGGTGTGAGGTGGTATCTCAGAGTTGTTTTGAGTTGCATTTCTCTGATGTTCAAGGATTTTGAGCATTTTCTTAAGTGCCTTTCAGCCATTTCGGATTCCTCTGTTGAGAATTCTCTATTTAGTTCTGCACACCACTTTTTAATTTCATTGTTTGGTGTTTTGTTGGCTATATTCTTGAGTTCATTTTATATTTTGGAAACCAGCCCTCTGTCCAATGTGGGGTTGGTGAAGATCTTTTCACATTCTGTGAGCTGTCATTTTGTCTTAATTACTGTGTCCTTTGCCTTACAGAAGCTTTTCAGTTTCAGGAGATCCCATTTATTAATTGCAGACCGCAATGTTTATGCCACTGGTGTAATATTCAGGAAGAAGTCTCCTGTGCCTATTCATTCAAGGATATCTCCCACTTTCTCTTCTAGAAGATTCAGTGTGGCTGGATTTATGGTGAGGTCTTTAATCCATTTGCACCTAAGTTTTGTGCATGGTGACAGATATGGATCTATCTGCAATCTTCGGCATGTCCAAATCCAGTTGTGCCAGAACCATTTGTTGAAGATGCTTTCTTCCATTGTATAGATTAACATCTTTGTCAAAAATAAGGTGTTCATAGGTGTGTCGGTCAATATCAGGATTTTCAAGTTGATTCCATTGGTCTATCTGTCTATTGTTTTGGGAATACCAAGCTGTTTTCAGAACTATGGCTCTATAATAGAGCCTGAAGTCAGTGATGGTGATGCCCCCAGAAGATCCTTTATTGTACAGAGGTTTTTTTTGGATATCCTGGGTCTTTTATTTTTCTATATAAAGTTGAGTATTGTTCTTCCAAGGTCTGTGCAGAACTGTGTTGGGATTTGGTGGGCATTGCATTGACTCTCTAGATTACATTTTGCAAGACTGCCATTTTTCCTATGTTGATTCTACCTATCCAAGAGCATGGGAAATCTTTCCATTTTCTGGTATCTTCTTTAATTTCTTTTTTTAAGGACTCAAAATTCTTACTTTACAGGTCTTTCACTTTTTTGGTTAGTGTTACCAAAGATATTTTATGTTGCTTGTGGATATTGTAAAGGGTGATGTTTCTCTGATTTCTTTCTCATTGCATTTATCATCTGTATAATGTAGAGCTATTGATTTTTTTGAGTTAATTTTGTATCATGCTACTTTGCTTAAAGTGCTTATCAGCTGTCCAAGTTCCCTGGTAGAGTTTTTCAGGCCACTTATGTAGACTATCATATCATCTGCAAATAGTGAAAGTTTGACTTCTTCCTTTCCAATTTGTATCCCTTTGATCGCCTTTTGTTGTCTTATTGCTCTAGCTAGAACTTCAAGTACAATATTGAATAGATATGGAGAGAGTGGACATCCTTGTCTTGTTCCTGATTTTAGAGGTATTGCTTTGAGTTTCTCTCCATTTATTTTGATGTTTGCTGTTGGTATGCCATATATTGCTTTTATCATGTTTAGATATGTTCCTGTTATTCCTGTTCTCTCCAAGATCTTTATCATGAAGGTGTGTTGGATTTTGTCAAAGGCTTTTTCAGCATCAAGTGAGATGATCATGTAGTTTTTCTGTTTCAGTTTGTCCTTATGGTGGATTGCATTAATGGATTTTTCATATGTTGAACCATCCTTGCATCACTGGGATGAAGCCTACTTGATCATAGTGGATGATTTTTCTGAAGTGTTCTTGGATTCAATTCGCCAATATTTTGTTGAGTATTTTTGCATCGATGTTCATGAGGGATATTGGTCTGTAATTCTCTTTTTTTAGTTTTACTTTGTGTGGCCTGTGTATCAACGTGATTGTTGCTCTGTAAAAAGAGTTTGGCAATATCCCTTCAGCTTCTATTATATGGAACAACTTGTGCAGTACATGTATTAGCTCTTGTTTGAATTTCTGGTAGAATTCTGCAGTGAAGCCATCTGGCCATGGGCTTTTTTTTTGGGTGGAAGGCTTTTGAAGTCTGCTTCTATTTCATTTGGGGTTATAGGACAATTTAAACTGCTTATCTGTTCTTGGTTTAATTTTGGTAAGTGATATCTATCCAGGAAACTGTCCATTTCCTTTGGATTTTCGAGTTTTATGGAGTAAAGGTTTTCAAAGTATGACCTTATGATTCTCTGGATTTCCTTAGTGTCTGTTGTTATATCCCCCTTTTCGTTTCTGATTTTGTTAATTAGCATGCTCTCTCTCTGCCTTTTGGTTAGTTTTATAGAAGTTTGTCTATTTTGTTGATCTTCTCTAGAACCAACTGTTTTTGTTTCATTGATTCTTTGTAATGTGTTCCTAGTTTCTACTTTATTGATTCCATCCCTCAGTTTGATTATTTCCTGGCTTCTACTCCTCCATGGTGAGTTTGCTTTTTTTTGCTCTAAATCTTTCAAATTTTCTGTCGATTCTCTCATGTGACTATTCTCCAGTTTCTTCACATGAGCATTTAGTGCTGTGAACTTTCCTCTTTGCACTTCTTTCAAAGTGTCCCATAACTTTGTGTATGTTGTGTCTACATTCTCATTAAATTCTGGGAAGTCTTTAATTTATTTTTTATTTCTTCCTCAAGCCAGGAATGTTGTAATTGGGTGTTATTCAATTTCCATGAGTTTGTTTTCTGCAATTTTTATTGCAGTTGAATTCTAGCTTTAAAGCATGGTGATCTGATAAGATACAGGGGGTTATTTCAATTCTTTTGTATCTGTGGAGGTTTGCTTTGTTGCCAACTATGTGGTCAATTTTAGAGAAGGTGCCATGTGACGCTGAGAAGAAGGTATATTCTTTTGTGTTTGGATGCAATGTTCTATAGATATCTGTTAAACCTCGTTGGGTCATAACTTCTTTTAGATCCTTTATTTCTTTGTTCATTTTCTGTCTGCTGGTCCTGTCTAGTGGTGAAAGCGGCATTTTGAAGTCTCCTACTATAAGTGTGTATGTGGTTTTATGTGTGGTTTGAGTAATGCTTCTTTTACAAATGTGGGTGCCTTTGTTTTGGGGGCATAGATGTGCAGGATTGAGACTTCATCTTGAAGGACTTTTCCTGTGATGAGTATGAAATGCCCTTCTTCATCTCTTTTGATTGATATTTGTTTGAAGTCTGATTTCTCAGATATTAGGATTGCTAATCCAACTTGTTTCATTGGATCCCTTTGAATGGAAAATATTTTTGCAACCCTTTACTCTGAGGTAATGCCTGTCTTTGAAGTTGAGGTGTGTTTCTTGTATACAGCAGAAGGATGGATTATGTCTTCGTATCCATTCTGTTAGCCTGTATCGTTTTATGGGCCAATTAAGACAATTGACATTGACGGATATTAATGTCCATTGATTGTTCTTGTTTGTTTTGGATTTTTTGTTGGTGGTGTCATTGTCTGTGGATTTCACCCACTTGTTTCTTTTCATGTTTGGTAGAATTGGATTATCTATTGCCTATATTTTTGTGAGTGTAGTTAACTCATTGGGTTGGAGTTTTCCTTCTAAAAATTTCCATATTGCTGGATTTGTGTATATGTATTGTTTAAGTCTGGTTTCTTCATGGAATATCATGTTTTCTCCATCTATAGGGATTGAAAGTTTTGCTGGGTACAGTAGTCTGGGTTTTCTAATCTGTGGCCTGCTTTTCTGTAACTCAGGTACACATTAACAACAGTTACTGTGTGAATGTGACCTGCCTTTGCTTGCAAGGTTTTCCCGCTCTGAGGCAATGGTTTGCTTCACTGAACAATGAGTGTGTGAGGAAATGTGCACACAAAGGACTCTGCTTTGGATGAGGAACAGACTGTGCTAGATGAGAGAGGAGGAGAGTTTCTACTAAAATACAAACTTTTTAGACTAGGGCTCTGTCTACTCTGCTGTAAGGGCAGTGTTGGAAGGACTGTGCTGTCTGAGCCAGTTGATGTCTGACAGTAGGGAAGTTGCTAATATGAGTCCTACCAGGCTGGCCCTAGCCAATGTGGGGTTTTGGGGGGGCAGTTATTAGCAGTCAGGTGTACTAGGGGCAGGTAATTTGTGGGTTCTTGTCATAGTTTCTTCTGCCTTTGCTGAAATGAGTTGTAAGAAGGACCACAAGTTTTACCATGGTAGGTGAATGGTGTTCAGAGCAGGTCTGTTGAGCTATCATTGCATTTATTTGTATATTTAATTACTGTTTGCTTTTCAAGACATGGTTTCCCTGTGTAATCTTTGTGGCTGTCCTGTAACTCCCCTTGTATATAAGTCTGGTATGAACTCACAGAGATCTTACTGCATCTGCCTCCCAGGTGCTGTTATCAAAGGCATGTGCCAACACCACCACCACCCAGTAAGCTGTCAGTTCTGTTGGAAGTTGAACAGAACATGAGCCAGTGTGTAGTTCTGTTGATACATATGTTGACCTAGGCAATGTCCTTTGTCCTCCATGCCTCCCAGTATGGATTTACTAGGTAATAGGATACTCTGCAGCCCTGGCATGGGGGGACAGAATTCTTGCAGTGTCACTGTCCAGTGTTCACATATGGGCACTGCTTTTGGTTGTAGTGGGAAAACAGATTAGAACACTGGAGGTTTGGTTTCTAGAAGTTCTGAATATTGCATTCCATCCCCTTTCTGCCCCCAGGGAATGTGAGGCCTTCCACAAGTGATCTTCAAAGTGTGTCATATAATTTGGTTCACAGTCTAGGAGCAGCCATATATCTCTTGGCTGAGAGAGTTTTGCTTTATGTGGAATGGGCTTTCAAAGTCCATTAATATACTAGTGATGAATTCTAATCCACTACCCCAGGCCTCCTAACTGACACCCATATTCAAGGGGTCTGGATCAGTCCTATGCTGGTTTCCCATCTTTCAGTCTGTGGTCCATCAGCTCTCCCTTGTTCAGGTCAGCTGTTTCTGTGAATATCTCCCATTTGGTCTTGATCCCTTTGCTCACCACATCTCCCTATCTGAAATTAGATTCAGATAGGAGTGTTGGTCAGTTTTTAGCTGTAGGTGTCTGCTTCTGCTTCTATCAGCCACTGGATGAAGGCTGTAGGATTCCATGTAAGGTAAATTCTTGCCAATTGCTTACAGTGTTATTTGGTGTCATTCTTGTAGACATCTGGACATTTCCCTACTGCCAGATTTCTCTTTAATTTTATAATGGCTCCATCTGTTTTGGAGTATTTTTTCTTGCATTCCTCTATTCTTCCCATCACTCAATCTTCTTGTCCCCTCAAGTCCTCCTCTCCCCTCCTCTTCTTCCCTTTTCTTTCTCCTAACTCTTTCTCCCCTCCACCCATGATACCAATTTACTCAGGAGATCTTGTCCTTTTCCCCATCTATGTCAGAACATGTATATCTCCCTTAGGATTCTCCCTGTTTCCTAGCTTCTGTGGTGGTGTGAATTGTAGGCAGTTAATCCCTTTTCCATGTTTAAAACGCATATGTAACCGAGCCCATACCATGTTTTTCTTTTTGTTACTGGGTTACCTCACTCAGGATGCTTTCTTCTGCTTCCATTAATTTGCCTGTGAGTTTTAAGATTCAGTTATTTTTCTGCTGATTACTACTCCATTGTGTAACTTTACCACATTTTCTCTACCCATTCTCCAGTTGAGGGGCATCTAGTAGAATAAAGGTTCCACCTATTACAAATAATATTGCTATGAACAAAGTTGAACAAATGTCCTGTTGTATGAATGTTCATCTTTTGCTTGTATGCCTATGAGTGGAATTGCTGTATGTTGTGATGGAATTGATTCCAATTTTCCTGAGGAACTTTCTTACTCGTTTCCAAAGTGGTTGTACAACTTTGCACTTCCCCCAGTAGTGGAGGAATGCTATTTCTCAAATCCTCTCCAGCATAAACTGTCATTGGTGTTTTTGATTTTAGCCATTCAGACAAGAGCAATGTGCTACCTCAGAGTTGTTTTGATTTGCATTTTCCTGATTGCTAAGTATAAGCACTTGCTAAGCACTTTCTTAAGTTTCTTTCAGCCATTTTATATTCTTCTATTGAGAAGTCACTATTTTATTCTATATCCCACTTTTTAAATTGATATTTTGGTGTTTTGGTGACTAGTTTCTTGAGTTCTTACATTGTATATTTTGGAATTCAGCCCTCTGTCAAATATGGAGTTGATGAATATCTGTTCTCCATTTTGTGGGCTGCTGTTTTGTTTTGTTTAGGTTTTGTTGACTATGTCCTTTGGGTTACAGAAGCATCTAAGTTTCAGCAGGTCCCATTTATTAATTGTAGATTGCTGTGTCTGTGCTACTGGTGTTATGTTCAGGAAGATGTCGGTTCTACAAATTCTTCCAGGGTACTTCCTAATTTCTCTTATAAGATGGTGAGTGTGCGTGGATTTATGTTGAGATATTTCATCCATTTGCACCTAAGTTTTGTGCATGGATATGCATCTGTCTGCAGTCTTTTACATGCCAGCACCCAGTTATGCCACCACTATTTACTGAAGATTGTTTCTGTTTTACATTATATAGCTTCGTTGTTCAGCATCAGGTTTTCATACTTATGTGGGTGCTGTCATGGTTTTCAATTCAATTCCATTGGTCTACATGTCTTTCAAATTATTTTACTATACTGTTTCTTGATTGAGCATCAGAGGGGTAGAATTTACCTGAAACAAAAGGAATTGTAGGGAGATTTTGATCCATAGCAATAAATCACCTCCATGTTTGGAGAGAGCTCTAGAGCATGGTATTTCTGTTTTTTGAAGAAATATCAGTTGCTTGAGGGTCAGAAACAACAGTTCAAATGTCATTTTGAGGTGATTTTGTGAAAGTTGTGAAGTCTGTGTTTATTTAATCTTTATATCCATAGAATTATAGGAAGCAGGGTAACATTGGTCAAGTTCACCCTTTTCCATTCCTACGGTTTCTTTAGTCTTTTGCTTAATAGTTGCCAATATTTTTCCTGCCTTATTTCTTAGGTTTTTCTCACCAATCCCTTCCTTCTTTCAAAAATATTTTGTATATTTTTGATTGTTGTCTCTTTATGACAAGTAGAGATGCCATATTAAGTGAATCTGTGTAGTGATTTTCTGTACTGTATATTGGTAACCTGGTTATACTCATTTTCTTAAAAATGTTGGACCTTCACCAATTTGTCTTCATAAAATATGTCATCAGTTCCTGAGGTTTTGTTTTTGGGGGGAAGTTGCTGTGGAGAGATAGTTTTATCTAAATTTATCATTCCAGATAAATTCTGAATGCTGTGGAGAGACATTTACTTTGAATTGTTTCCTCTTCCTATTTCCTGGCATACTGGCATATCTGTTTGTTGCTATAGCATTTGTTTCTATCTTTGTGTTTGTGTCTTTGACACTTAAGTGATTTATATGAGTAATACATTGGTTTTGGATTTTAAAACCTTCTCATATATTACTGTCTCTGTCTCCTAATTAGCCTCAGGTATTAACATGACAAATCCTAGGGTCATCTGAACAAACAACAACTGACTGTGTTCTCACATCAGAATATCTGATTTCTGCCTGAAAAAGATTGTTTGACTGATGGTTGATGTGTGAAGAAGACTTCCACTGAGTTGGCAACATCTCTTGGCAAGTGGGGATGGGCTGGTTAAGAAACCTAGCTGAATACAATACAGTGACAAAGAAAACAAGAAAATAAAAAACAGTGGTTCAGATTTTTTTCCTTCAGTGCCTAACCTGAGTTTCTCTCCTATGCTCCCAAAAAGATAGACACAAACAACAAAATCAGTACATCACTAGAGTAGCTTTTACTTTCATTCATCTTTTCTCAAAATACTTTAAGGGGTTGTGTCACTTCAACTTTCAAGAATTCTATCATCTTTTTAAATAAAGTCTTAATTGTGCTTGAAATGTGATGGAATATTTATGACTTGCTGTAGTACAATAGCCAGAATCTGGTAGTGATTTATTACTCTGGTGGATGTTGATAGTGATTTTATGCTGGTGTTCAGTTAGCTTTCTTTGAGTGATTGCAGGTCTAGGTGCTGATTTCTCAGTTTTTCTTTGTTGGAAGGGTGTTTTTTTCTCTTGGCTTCCATTTGCTCTCTGATTTTCTGATGTAAGGGCCTATGGTTGAACAGGGCTTCTCCCCCCAGTTTTGGGGCTAGAAATCTTGTTGTAGGTGTGGTATTTGTTCCAGCAGGGAGCAAGTACTAGGAAAATAGTTTGAGCCACCACCACCTGTTCCTACTCCTCTTTTAGACTGGATCAATCTAGTGTAGCCAATGGTTGCCTAGAATTCACAGAGATCCACTTTCCTATGCTTCCCCAAGTGCTGGGTTTAAAGGTGTGCTCCACCATGACCTGGCATCTATGGCTAACTACTGCCTGGTTGCACACTCTGGTCTTCAGTCAAGGTTTTTATTTTTGTTTTATTTTGTTGTATTTTGTTTGTTTTATTTAGACAGAGTTTTTCTGTATTTCTTTGGAACCTGATCTGGAACTTATTTGAAGTCACAGAAATCCACCTGCCTCTATCTCAGAAGTACTGGGATTAAAGTCATGTGCCACCACCAAATGGCAAGACTCACTTGTTAATGCACAAATATAATATAACCACACTTGGAGAAACCATTTAAAGGCTCCACAAAGTTATTGCCTTAAGGATCCTACTGAAGTCATGGGGAGCATACTTCATTAATACATAATCAATACATGTATTGATTAATACATGATCAAAGTGCTTTTAAATTTTTAACACCACCAGCATTTATTGATTGCTTGTTTTTCAAGATAGCATTTCCCTGTTTAATGGTCATGGCCTACTGGGACTCATCATATAGAGCAGTCTGGTCTTGAATTCACAGAGATCTTACTGCATCTGCATCACAGCTGCTGATATTAAAGTCATGTGCCACCACCACCACCATCACCCATTAAGCTTTCAATTCTGTTGGAAGTTGAACAGAACATGAGACAGTGTGTAGTTCTGTTGGTACATATGTTGACCTGGGCAATGGCTTTTGTCCTTCATGCCTCCCAGTATGTATTTACTGGCTAAGAGGAGATTGCAGCCCAGATATAGGGGATATAATTCTTGCAGCATCACTGTCCAGTGTTCACATATGGACAGTTCTTCTGTTTGTAGTGGGAAGACAGATTAGAACTGAATGTCTGGTTTTTAGAAGTTCTTAATATTGCATTCCATTGTCAGGTTTGTATTAAAGTATTGCAAAGTGTTTAGGAATTTGTAGAAAAATGGTGATGTGAATTGTCCTTCACAAATAAATGATTAGAATGCTTTTTATTTGGTGGTGCAACTAACCACAATGATGTGATTCAGTGAAGTTTAGTTCCAGCAGAGAAAAGGAGTTTCTGACGTGTAGATTTCTCTCAAGTGTGCATGGTGCTGTGTAGGTAGATTAGACAGATTCCATGTTATGTGCCATAGGCCATGAAAATGGGGAGCATTTCTTTCTTTTTAAATTTAAATTAGAAAATAGTTTGTTTTACATGTCAATCACAGTTTCTTTCCCAACCTCCTCCATCCCCGTTCTGCTCCTCAGGGAAGGTGAGGCCTTCCACAAGTGATCTTCTAAGTCTGTCATATCATTTGGAGCATCACCTAGAACCATCCCCATGTCTCTCAGCTGAGAGAGTCTTGCTTTATGTGGAATGGTCTCCTAAATTCCATTTGTAAACTAGGTATAAATTCTAATCGACTACAGCCTGGGTCAATCCTATACTGGTTTCCCTGCTATTAGTCTGTGGTCCATGAGCTCCCCCTTGTTCAGCTCAGCTGTTTCTGTGGATATCTCTTGTCTGGCCTTGACCCCTTTGCTCATCATTGCTCCCTGTCTTAAACTAGATTCCAGGAGTGTAGCTCAGTGTTTAGCTTTAGGTGTCTGCTTCTGCTTCCATCAGCTACTCGATGAAGGCTCCAGGATGGCATATAAGTTAGTCATTGATCTCATTATCATAGACGGGCATTTAGGTAAATTCTTGACTATTGCTTACAGTGTTATTTGATTTTATCCTTGTAGATCACTGGACATTTTTCTAGTGCCAGATTTCTCTTTAAATGTAATATGGCTCCATCTATTATGGGATATTTTTTCTTTCTCTCCTCGATTCTTCCCTTGTCTCAATCTTCTTGCTCCCTCTACTCCTCCTCTTCCCTCCTCTTCTTCCCTTTTCATTTTCCTAACTCTTTCTACCCTCCCCACATGGTCCCAGTTAGTTCAGGTGATCATGTCCCTTTCCCCTTCTCTTTGAGTCCATGTATATCTCTCTTAGGATTCTCCTTGTTTCCTAGCTTCTCAGGTGGTTTGGATTGTAGGTTGTTAAGGTGTGAGAACCATTGGTGTGATCTGTGACTTCTATCTTGTTAAATTTGACCCTTTTAGCTAGCTAATATTAAAAAGTGTGTGAAATGGCTGCATGGATGAAGGTAGTTGCTCCCATGTCTTTCTACCTTACTTTGAATCTTTAGGAACTATGTTGGGGGGTGAAAGCAAATTTACACCTGAGGGTTGTTATCTGATCTTCTCTCTCTCTCTCTCTCTCTCTCTCTCTCTCTCTCTCTCTCTCTATCTGTCTCACTCTCTCCCGCTTCCCTCTCTCCTATTGCTCCTGTCCCTGAAGCCTGGTCTCTCCTCTCCCTTTCCCCATGTTATCATCCCTTTTCCTAATAAAATACCTTCTTGTTGAACCCTGTCACAAAGAGTCTTTCTTAAATTCAAACAGCTTATGTGGAATGCAAACTCTTTGCCAGGATGGATCCTCTTTTAACATAAGCCATCAGTGGATACATGCTGTTAACAAAGAAGTTATAGCAAAACAAATTTGTCTTCCCTGTTGTAAAATACATATCACACAGTGGTTCTCTAAAAAAAGTATTAATTTCGAACTTACTTTGAAAAGTTTTCATTTCCTCACTCTGACGAGCTGATTGCATTCAATCAACAATTGTAGAAAACCATATGTTGTCCACCTTATTCTAATAGACATTCTTTTCTTCATCATAGGGGAATGAAATGCATTTAGCACTCAGAGCTATATCCTCCAAAGTTCAAACAGCAGAATGCTTTAAGCAAATATCTCACTTTCTGGTGAAACAGCCTTCCATTCCCAACCCATTTTCTCCTATTGCCAATTGAGGTGATTGGAGTTTACAGGGAGAATACTTGCCATTGATTTCTTTGAATTTTTATTTTGACTGTAATCTTGTCATTCCTATTCAAAGGACAGTTTTATAATTATAGGTCTGTTTGGTGTCTCCTTTTATCAGTGGTGCCATTAATTTTGTGTGTTTTTTATTATAATTTAATTATAATACATTTTCTCTAAAAATAAGGAAACACTCATTTTGTATTCTGAGAATTTACTTCAAAGGAGTTATTTGGGATTTTGTTAGTTTGTGGACTTTCTATGGGAAAACAAGTTTACTTTTCTCCCCTTTATCTTAGATTCTTCCCTCTTTATTTCTTTGCATACCTGTGTTTTCATGTTTTCCCTATCATTATTGTTTGTGATTTTGCTTGTTAATTGTATTTATGGTTAGTACATTGGTATTGAATTTTTAAAATACTCTCCCATACTGTTCTCTTTCCCAGTTTGCTTGAATTCTTAAAATGACATAAGCAAGTATCATCTGATGGAAACACAGTTGATGTCTTGACTAGATCTCGAGGGCTAGTTTCAAGGTCTGTGAGAGGTTGTGTCACATGGTGATGGTTGTGGGAAGGTTCTTCCACTGAGAATGACAATATCCTTGAGGAAGTTACACTCTGCTGATTAAGAAAGCCGAGCCAGGAGGTGGTGGCTTCTTCAATCCCAGAACTTGGAAGGCAGAAGTGCATGCAACACACACACAAAAAGAAACACCGAATATATCATATAAAACTAAGAGAAAACATATGTAAATGTACAGATGAAGATACATGGGACTGGGTTAATTATAGGTTAATTTTATCTTGGAGTATTCACTTGCATAATAAACTGATTAACCCAAAAGTTCTAGCTGTAAGGATTCATACCCAGCTGCTCTCCATGACCCAAAGGGAACCAAAAGAGAGCAAGCCTGTCCTGAACCCCAGACCAAATACCATGCTCAAGTTCACCCCTGTGACCATGCAGAAATGGGCATGGTCAGTGCTATAAGTGAGTCTGGTTGCATCTCCCAATATAATTCCTCTTTTATGCTAAAAAAAGATTTATACTTGATACAAAACTATATATAAAGAGAGCATATGTCAAGTATGCACTAAGAGACAGAAAAGTAAGAGCACACACTTAAAACCTATTGCCAGTGAAGTAAGAAGAGCAAATGGCAAGAAGTATATACCCAGTCAGTCCTAGGTTAAAGGCAAAACAGATTTCCATAGAGTTGCCTTAAAATGGAAAGTTTAAATCTTGTATCTAAAATTTCTATCTAGGAAGAGAGAACAATACTTCTGACATCATGTCTGCTTGTAGAGAAAAATACTGACAACATCCTGTACCTAAGAATGAAGAAAACTGTTATTTTTCAAGAAGTTTCCATTTACAGATTATGTGAGAAAAACTATGGAGTCTGTAGTCCCATCTGTGCAGATATGGTCTCTAATAGCTCAGAGGGACAAATGAAGGGGAACCTCCATTGTGATATAGCAGTGTTATAGATACAGCATCCTGCAATGCCCAAATATAAGCCTGCATGACAATCAGACTAAATCCCAATTTATATAATAGAGTTGGGTTAATAATCTATCATCACTGGCAACACAGGTTCATTATTAGTAAAATAATCCTTAGGGATACTCTCTGCCTAGACACACAGGGGAGGGTCTAGGCCAAGCTAGAAATGACATGACAGACTTTGAATATCCCCTGGAAGGCCTCACCCACCCTAGGATTCAGATAGGGGTTGAGATGAGGACATGGGGCAGGGGGAGGAGAGGGAGAGGGTAGGAACTGTGACAGACATGTAAAATAAACGTGTATCCAATAAATAAAAAAGGAAACTAATCCAGCATAAGGGTAGCCCAAAACATTACCTTGGAGGGAATTCAATGAGAAGTATGAGTGTTTTATTACTTTCAATTCTCCAGCTTCAATTTCTGTATAATTCATAAACTGCATTGGAAATCTTTTAAAATAACATTTACAACCATTCTGATTCAATGTTATGGAGGTAATAAGCTCATTTCATAAAGGCTGGCAATCATTTAGATAATGGGAGTCAGTGCTTAAATTATATTACCAACTGTACAGATGAAAATTCTCAAATATTACACATTATGTATATATATGGTCTCTTGCACCTTGTTTTCCTAACATTTATATATTTCAAATATGTATGCATGTGTAACACTAACTCATGATGAGATGGCATTAATGTTAATTGAATCTGTTATGTGTAACTATATATATGCAAATATATGTCTATTCATGTATATAGATACAGATTCCTAACAATAAACATTTAGCGATAAATGATTCTATTATTTACTGCATTTCATGCTAGCAAAAATACCATAATGTCTATTCCTTATCATTTGTTCACTGGGAGACATAAACCACTATGTCTATTTACCAAATCTAGGGCACTGACCTAGGAGGAGTGACACAAGCCCATCTTAGCATCGATTATTTAGTTCACGACTACATTGACATTACTTACAGTATCATAACTGAGCTGCAAATCACGGGAGTCCCTTACAGTAACATCTGTATACAATTCATGATGATACATAAAGCTGGCACCCTTGGAACTCCTTGCCCCATTTGATGGCACCTAGTCCAGCTAGACATCCCTCCCCAGCAAAGTTACCACTTATGTAAGTAGGTAGATATGCCTTGTGACTCTTTCAACTTTCAGAAGCTTTATTGTAGAAGAGGCGGGCTCTCAACAATTCACATTCATCAAAGAATACACACTAGACAGAAACCTTACCATTGTAATATATGTGGGAAATCCTTTGCTAAGAAATAAAAACTTAAAAATCATCAAATAATACACACTGGACAGAAACTTTACCATTGTAATATAGGTGGGAAATCCTTTACTAAAAGATCAAAACTTAAAAATCATCAAATAATACATACTGAACAGAAACCTTACAATTGAATTGTATGTGGTGAGTCCTTTATAAAAGGTCAACACTTTAAGTTAATCAAAGAATAGATAACAGAGAAAATGTTAAAAAATATACAAATTGTGGCAAGTTCTCTGCCCATGATTCACCTCTTCCAGGACACTACACACACATAGAAATCAGAATACTTAAAATTTTAATGATTATGTTATGTGCTATGTCATGTTCCCATGTACCATCTCTGCAAAAACTCTCTACATCCATACAGAAGAGAAATCTTATAAATTTGAATCATGTGGGAAAAACCTCTCTTGGGTTCTTCAAGCTTAACTCTCATTACAGAAACCACACAAGAAAAAAACACTCACTGTTAAAATGTGGCAAGTTTATTGGAGTGCTCAAATTGTCAAACCTAATACAGCATCAGTAATGGACTAAAACCTAAAAATCGTACAGTATTAAAAAAAATCTTTTAAAAAAGTTCTTTCTCCACATCCTCTCCACCACAGGCTGTCATTGGTGTTATTGATTTTAGTCATTCTGATTGCAGTAAGATGGTAACTCAGAGTGGTTTTGAGCTGTGTTTCCCTGATGGCTAAGGATGTTGAGCACTTTCTCAAGTGTCTTTCATCCATTTTAGATTCCTCTGTTGAGAATTCTCTATTTATTTCTGCACTCCACTCTTTAATTGCATTGTTTGGTGTTTTGGTGGCTAGCTTATTGTTCATTGAATATTTTGGAGATCAGCCCC
>NW_023277437.1:0-52500 GCF_003668045.3 Cricetulus griseus | reverse complement strand
AAATCTGTGTCTCTGCAGATCTCTAAAAGTTCCCTGTCTGGCGTCCAGTCCAGGGCCCTGACCCCACCACCACCGTGCTGTGTCTTTAAGCACACTATAAGCCTTGAGGAAGTCCTGCTGTCATTCAAGCATCACTATCCAATCAGAGGCAGCAGGCCAACCCGCCAATCACAAGTCTTGCAGTACACTTCCTGGAGCCATGCTGCAGGCTTTGTTTTACAGCAGAAGCTGCACCAGAGGATTGATTGCTGCTCTGTGAGTGCTACTGTATGGGACTGTGGGGAGACCATGGATGAGCGCAGAAGCCACAGCATGGTGAGTGGTGGGATGCTACCCCAAGATGGGGAGGACGGGATGAGGAGGCATGGGAGATGGTTTGGCAGGCGCTACAGCAGGCTGTGTGTGAACCTCCTGCCGCATTCAGTGTTCTGTGAAGTCCCATGTGGTCCTAGCAACTCCCTCAGTTCTGGGGCTGGCCGATGAATAATTCACGGACTCAGGACTCAGCACATCCACTGCAGGGACGTCACGGGTGGTTGTAGATGTGGCTGCTTTAAAAAAAAACTGGAAAATAGATGAAAAACCAGTTGTAGCCTCCCCGCCCCTCACTGTATGGGGAAACTGAGGATTGAAATGTATCAGAAAAACCCGGGTCTGTTTACACGGACCTGAAAAGAAAAACCAGCAGATTTACATTTAAAAATCTCTCAAAATGATGAACAGAAGAAAAACTAAAAGATAATTTTGTTCTCTCTTTGGTTTCAAGCATGGGACCTGGGCGTGCCATAGACTCAGTAGGAATCCGGTTCCCCCTCCCCCTGCTGCACTCATGAAGGTAGCGACAGGGTGACGAAATGTGTTTTTTTTTTTTTTTGATTTTTCGAGACAGGGTTTCTCTGTGTAACTTTGGAGCCTTTTCTGGTACTCGCTCAGGAGACCAGGCTGGCCTCGACCTCACAGAGATCTGCCTGCCTATGCCTCCTGAGTGCTGGGATTAAAGGCCTGTGCCACCAACACCCAGCAAAATGTGGGTTTTTTTATTTAAAAAAGCTGAAAGGCTGGGCTTTGGTCACACGCGCCTTTAATCCCACACTTGGAGGCAGAGCCAGTAGGATCTCTGGATTACAGAGTGAGTACCAGGACAGGTTCCAAAGCTATACAGAGAAACCCTCTCTCAAAAACCACAAAGAACAAAAGTGGGATAAAATTCGTGTCCCCAGTGAGCAGCACCATGCCAAACCCAGAGCTGTTGCACTGTCTCAAATAAAGAAAGGAAGAAAGAAAGCAAGAAAGAATGAAAGAAAGAGAGGAAAGAAGGAAGGAAGGAAGGAAGGGAGGAAGAAAAGAAGAGGAAAGAAAAGAAAAAGAAAGCCTTGTTTGATCAGGGAATTCCTAAATACAATAATGTTTAATTTTCAAATAGTTGTCTTGGTGTCCTATTGTCCATCTGGCAGAACTATGCTTTACTCAAGAAGGAAACTGGAACATTATAGCACACCATGCCTTAAGGTTCCTTGTGACCCTCTAATGCCTCCTTCAGTAGCCTATAGCAGGGCTGTACTTTGATGTGTTGATGGGTCCAGTGGCTGGTTGAAAATCAGGGGTGGCTCATTTGTAATGGTTTGGAGTCTAAAGTCTAGACATTCCTGGTGAACAAATGTATATCCTAGCATCTTAATCTCTAAAAGGCATGATTTTTGAGGCAGTCCTCCCTCAGCTAAATTCTACTTTGTGAGACTTACTATTTCCTAAGCATTTGTAAAAAACCTTTGTGTTACCAAGGATTTTATTTAGGCCCTAAGTCAGGGAGGAGGAACATTCTTGGAATAGCTAGTAACAGTCTGTGGCCTAGGCCTTGGGTGTTTCCCCTATGGTTCTGATGTACTGACAAATAAAAACAAAGGAACCTTGCCGGGAGGTGATGGCCCATGCCTTTAATCGGGAGGTGGTGGCCCATGCCTTTAATCGCAGCACTGGGGAGGCAGAGGTAGGCAGATCTCTGTGAGTTCCAGATCAGACTGGTCTACAAGAGCTAATTCCAGGACAGCCTCCAAAGCCACAGAGAAACCCTATCTCAAAAAACAAAAAATAAAGAGGCTTATCTAAAACTAGGAATTTTCTTGTGAGAGCTGGTAATGATCTCGAACAAAGCAATTGTGGAGAGGTTGCTTCAGATATGGAGAACCCAACTCTTCCCACTACATGGAGCTATGGTTTTTGATCCACGGCCACTGTGGGCTTAGTCAGCAGTGATATTGAGATACTCTGTTTTCCCCTTGTGCAGCATTGTTTAGTTAGTTTTCTACCTGAGTTTGTCCCATTACATGGTGGTTTCTACTGACATAATAGAAGTCTCCCATTTTCTTCCCTTTTCCCTCTGGAAGTAGTATACAAGATGGTATGCTTCTTAAGAAGCTTACTTACATGTGACATATCCTGTGCAAGACCTCCTCATCCCTGCTTTAAACTTTTATACCTTTTACATTTCCTATCTTTCTCATCCCCCACCACCTTCACCTCAGGATCTGATCAGAGAAGATCCTGCTGTTTCAGGTCTCTGGTGTACTTAAACTATTCTGGGAATATTTTTGCCTTTTAAGTCTCCCATCTGCCCATGAAGCTATACATGCTTTCTCCTCTATTTAATTTGTTCAAAGTGTTACCTGAAGTATGAAGCTAAAATGTACTTAAGGTTGACAGAATATATGAAATGAAAAATGTGTCTAGACTGGCTCCTCTGGAGCAGTAGCTGAAGAGGGATGCATGATGTCATTAAATGCATTTTCTTTATTAGTCTCCTAAGTGTGTGAAGGGATTTTTTTCCCTGGTAAGATGTATTAATGCTAGAGCAGCTGAATTTCCATTCTGTTACAATTTTTTTTCTCAAAGCAAGCTCTGTTTTGTGTCTCAGGTGGCCTTGATACCAGTCTGTTGCTCTTGAGGACAACGACCTTCCTGTCTTCTGTACTACACCTTCAAAATTCTTAAATCACTCACCACCTCAGTGATTTCAAATTATCCGTTTAAGTCAAGTAGTTAAATATCCAATGCAGTCACAGGAAAAGCGTTCCCATGAGAGAGCATTGCTTCTGCCTTCAGTACAATATAGGAGGAACAGTTTACACTGCATTAGGATTCAGGATAGGCAATAGCTGCTGGAGTCACCGTTATGGAAACAGACCTGATTGTGGTAGTGGGAATGATTTTGTAATTTCCTAGAATGTTTTTATTTTTTTGAGACAGGGTTTCTCTGTGGCTTTGGAAGCTGGCCTAAAACTAGCTCTACATGTAGACCTTGCTGGTCCCAAACTGACAGAGATCCATCTGCCTTTGCCTCTCAAGTGCTGGGATTAAAGGCTTGTGCCACACATGCCTGCCTCCCCGAATGTTTTAATTCATGTAATGTGGATAAACAGGCCATATTGTGTGGGTGTACACTCGGGAAAGTTATCTTAAGCCAATGAATTTTGAATTTGCAATTAGGTAACTCTTCTGTGCAAGTATGTTCTATCCTCAGAGGTTTGAGAAGCAGGTCATTGATTGAAACTTTGTGTCAGGTTACAGAGCTCTGTAGACAACATATGCACAGAGGTCTAGATCTCTAGTAGAAGTCAGGGCCATCCACCTCTGTGCTGTGTCTTTAAGCACACTCTAACCCTTAAGGAAGTGATCTTGTAGCACATGCAACAAGATCCAATCAGGGACACCCAGCTAGAAAAGCAGTTGTGAGTCTTTCAGGACATTTGCTGGAGCCATGGTGCAGGCTTGGTTTTACACAAGAACAGGCACAAGTTTATTAATGATTGCAGCACTATGAGTGCTATTGTAGGGGATTGTGAGGAGAGCATGGATAAGCACAGAAGCAACAGCATGATGAGTGAGGGGATAGAATCCCAAGATGGGGAGTACAGGATGGAGAGGCATGGGAGATGGTGTGGCAGGACCTCCCAGAGGCTGGGTGAGAAATTTTCTTCTACAGGAAACTTCTACATTGTGTGTTCTGTGAGGTCCCATGTGGTCTTAGCAAGTCTAAAGACCCTGGTGCTGGGCTGATGAATACTTCACTCTGTGTGCAGCATCTGCAGAAAGCATTACGATCAGGAAGCTTTGTGTATAAATAACATTATATTCTTCACCAATGTCCTTTTGATGCATGTGGAAGTCAAGTTGGTAAAATTGGAGAGGCCTAATAATTCTATTGTCTTCTATAAGTTATGCACTTCACATTTCATACTTAGGTGTGAGTTCCGTTTAGAGTCAATTTTGTGCATGCTGTAAATGGCATTGCTTTTCATGCTTGACTAGGCCCATTTCTGCTGGGCTGGAAGTGCAGAGCTGGAAGGACTGTGCTATCTGTGTCATTTGATCTCTGATCACCTGATAGGTGGACTGCTAATATTCTAAGCCTAGCTGGGTGGTCACAGCAGCTGAGGGACTCTGGGAAGGCTTAGCAATCAGGAGTACTGGTGGCAAGTAGCTTGCAGTTTCTTTCCAGTATTCTCCTCTCCTTCCGCTCTAGGGAGATGTAAGGAAGAACATAAGCTATACCATGGTGTGTAGAGATATCTAGAGCAGGTCTGATGAGCTGTTACTTATGCTCAGATTTAAATGAGCCATGAGACAGATTGTGGTAATCTTGGTCAATGTGGTGACATGGGCTGTTGTCCTTGTCCTCTGATCCTCCCTGTATATGGAATGTTTTGGATAGCAGGAGACTCTACAGCACTAGTATTGGAGGATATGATTCTTGTAGTATCATTGTCTGGTGTGTACTCACAGCCATTGCACTTGTTGTGCAGTGGGAGCGCTGATTGGAAAATAGTCTGCTTTGTAGAATTTTTGAATATTGCATTCCACTTTCGGTTTGGTCACACAAATATTATAAATAATTTTGAAAATGGTAGAAAGTTTCTGATATAGATTGTCTCTTAGGAACACATGATTGGAATGTTTTTGACTTTCTGCTGCCTCCAGCCATAATAGTGTGATTAAGTGAAGTTCAGTTCTAGTGGATAAAAGGAGTTTATGGTCTGCAGAGTTCTCAGGGTTGCATGGTATTAGGCAGGAATAAGATTTTTTTATTATTCTTCCATGCTGTTTTGGGATTGGGCATCAGTGGGTGTGGGTTTACCTGATACCACAGGAAGCATAAAGAGCTTCAGAGCCATACCAAGAAATATCATCCCTTTGTAGAGATAGCCCTAGAGCATGGACTTTTGCTTTAGAAGAAATATTAGTAGCTGGAGGGTCAGAAACAGCAGTATAAGGGTCATTTTGAATTAATTTAATTGGAGTTTTGAAGTCCGTGTTTATTTAATCTCTATACACACAGATTCATAGGTATTTGGATAACATTGGTCAAGATCAGACTTTTCCTGGCTAAATTTCTTTTGCTTTTTTGATTAATAATTGACTATATTTTCTGGCCTCTGTTCTTGCCTTTTTCTCTCCATCCTCTTTATTCTTTTACAAATATTGTAGACATTTTGATTGTAGCTTCGTGGTAAGTATAGAAGTCATATTATGTCTGTCTGTGTATGATATTTTTTGTAATCCCACTGAACATTCTCAGTATTTCCACTGTGAATGTACCACTTTATATTTTTAATTTTATTGTTTTGTAAATGCCGCTTTGAAATCAGCATTTTGATATAAATTTTTGAGTGGTTTCATTGGATTTCATTCATTTTATGCTGTAAATTTAACATATAGAACATCTTAATTTTTATGTCTTATGTTCCTAAGGATGATTATTTTACTTCTTATTTACTTATGTTTTGTTGTTCTTGTTGTTTTTAAGCTGTGAAAAACTTTTGGCTTATCAGATAAAAGATATTGTGTATCTTGCCAGGTGTCTCTGCACATCTTTTGGGGGATGACCTGATTTCAGATCCTGACATGCAAGCAGTTCATGATTATCTACATTTCATATCCTGTATACATATAGAAAACATTTTCTCTCATGAACTAACATATGCAAAATATTGGAATGGACATGGTAAAATGGTAAATCATTTTACCATCCATTCTTTTACCATCAGTTCTACTATTCTGGACCACAGTTTAGCTATTACACAATACTCTACACTGGAGATTGTGTCGCTAATTTTTTTTAGACAGAAAACAAAAACCTGGAGTCATATAGAGGAATAATGGTGAAAGATTAGAGAAGCAGATCAGCTTGAATTTTCTGAGATCCTTTTGCCTCTGCCTCCCAAGTGTAAGAATTAAAGGTGTGCTCTACTATTGCCTGACCTCTATAGCAAACTATTGCCTCGATCCACTCTCTGGTTTTCAGGCAAGCTTTGTTTTTATGTTTTGTTTGACTTTGTTTTTGGTGGGTTTATTGTTTGTTTGTTTTGATTTGAGATAGGGTTCCTCTGTGTAACTTTAAAGCCTGATCTGGAACTCAAACAAATTCATAGTTATCCACCTGTGTATGCCACCTCCACTAGGCAAGCTTCATTTGTTAAAGCAGGAACAAAATATAACCACACTTGGAGAAACTATTTGCAGGCTCCAAAAAATTAATGCCATGTGGATCTTACAGAGGTGATTGGGTTTACCTTTCAGTCATCTGTGAACAGAGTGCATTTAATTTTCTGCTACCTCCAGCTACGATGGCATGATACAGAATAGTTGAGTCCCAGGGAAAAATGAATTTCTGTTCTTCAGAAGTTTCTCATGTGTGCATGGTGTTGGGTGGGTGGATTGGGCAGAATCCACATCTTGGGTCTTCAAACATGTGGCATGAAGAAGATGTTCAATTATTCTTCTATGTTATTTTCTGGGTGGTGACCAATGGGGCTGGGTTTGCCTCAAACCACAAGGGGACATGAGAGTTTGCAGAAGCATTGCAAGAGATTATGCCCATTTATGGAGAGAGCTCTAGACCATGGGGCATGTCTGTCTGGAAGAAATATTGATTGCTGGAGGTACAGAAGCAGAAAAGTCTAAGGGTCCATTTAGTTAATTTTGTGCGAGTTTATTTAGTTTCTAAACACAAAGAATCATGGGTAACTGGGTAACACTGGTCAAAATCTCAGTTTACCTGGATGAGTTTCCTTTGATGTTTTGATGAGAATTTTATTATATTGTCCTGCATTTTTGGCTTTTTCTATCCATCCCCTTTATTCTTTTCCAAATATTTTACATCTTTTCAATTGTTGTAGATTGGTTGTGAGTATAGAAGTCTCATTGTGTCAATGTGTGTACAATTTTTTGTATTCCTTTTGTGAATTTTATCTCTTTTCAATTTGCATATATCTTTACAATCAGATTTTCTGTTGTGCCAGTGGATTGATTGCAGTGCTGTGAGTGCTACTGTAGGGGATTGTGAGGCGAGCATGGATGAGCACAGAAGCCACGTCATGGTTAGCAAAGGGATGCTATCCCAAGATGTGGAGGATGGAATCGGGAGGCATGGCAGACCATGTGGCAAACCTTCCAGGAGGCTGTGTGGGAACCAGCTGCCAAATTCCGTGTTCTGTGAGGTTCCATGTGGTCCTGACATCTCCCCAGATTATGTTGATGTTTGTTGATGACCACTCTGTGGTCTGCATCTGTGGAAAATGTTTAAATCAGTGAGATTCTTGTAGAAATATCTGTGTAGTCAGCACTATGTGCATTTGGTAGTCAAGTTTGCAAACTTGGAGTGGGCTAGTTGCTTTATTGTCTTCTAGAAGTTCTGTACTTCACATTTAACATGTACATGTAAGATCCATTTGGAGTCAATTTTCTGCATGCTGTAAATGCCATTGTTTTTCTTTCTTGACTAGGCCTCTTTCCTCTGGGCAGGGAAGGCAGAACAGGGAGGACTCTGATATCTGGGTCATTTGATTTCTGATCACCTACTAGGGGGGTTGCTAACATTCTAGGCCCAGCTGGGTGCTTCTAGCCCATGAGGGACTCTGTGAAGGCTTAGCAATCAGGAGTACTGGTTGCAGGTAACCTGTAGTTTCTTTCCAGGATTCTCTGCTCCTTGTGCTCTAGGAAGTTGTAAGGAAGAACACAATCTATACAATGGTGATTGTAGGGTATCCAGAGAAGGTCTGCTGAGTTGGCATCACTCCTGGAATTTGTTTAGATCATGAGACAGACTGTGTGTTTCTCTTGGTCAATGTGGTAACCTGGGCAGTTGTCCTTGTCTTCTGAACCTCCTGGTAAATGGATTTTTTGGATAGTGGAGACTTTACGGCCCTGGCATGGGAGGATATGATGGTTGTAATATAGCAGTCCAGTGTGCTTGCACAGGCACTGATTTTGATGTGCAGTGGGAACACAGATGGGAAAACCGATAGTCTGGTTTCTAGACTTTCTGAATAATGTTCCCCACTCACAGGTTTGTCTGATAAATATTACAAAAAATTTACAAAATGGTAGAGAGATGGTGATATGGATTGTCTTTCAGCAATACATGATTAATATGTTTTTAATTTTCTGCTACCACCAGCCACAATAGTGTGATTCAGTGCTGTTTATTTCCAGGGGACAAAAGTTGTTTCTGGTCTGCAGAGATTTCTCAGTTATGCAGGGTGTTGGTCAGGGTGTTAGGGCAGCATCCACATCATGGGTCATAATCCATGTGGCAGAAAGCAGATTTTAAATTATTCTTCTATGTTCTGTGATTGGGTCAGTGGGGCTGTGTATACTTTAAACATTAAGAGGTACAGAGGTTGCAGAGCCAAAGCAAGAAATCTCCTACATTTGAAGAGTGTGCTCTAGAGCATGGGACTTCTGACTTTGGTAGCTAAAGAGACAGAAACAACATATTAATGGTCATTTGAGTTCATTTAACCAGAGTTTTGAAGTCTGTGTTTATTTACTCTCTATACATAAAGATTCATAAGTAGTTGGATAACAGTGTCAATAATCACACTTTTCCTGGTTATGCTACAATTTTTCCTTTTATTAGTAGATGTTTGACTATATTTTCTGGCCTCTGTTCTTGTCTTTTTCTCTCTATCTACTTTATTTTTTACAAATATTGTACACATTTTGAATGTTATAGCTTTGTGTTAAGTATAGAAATCATTATATCAATCTGTCTACTGTGTTTTTATAATCCCATTGAACATTCTGAGTATTTCCATTGGGAATGTACCTTTTGAAAGTTTTTTTTTTTTATTTTTTTGTGAATGTAGCATTGTAATCAGTATTTTGTTATATATTGCTGTTCACTGTCATTGGACTTTATTCATTTTATACTGTAAATTTATCCTATACAACATCTAAACTAAGATGAATCATTTTCCAAGGATCAATTAGTTACTTCTTTCTTTCTTTCTTTCTTTCTTTCTTTCTTTCTTTCTTTCTTTCTTTCGGTTTTCTTCTTCTTGCTGCTAATCTGTAAAAGAGTTTTGACTTATCAGATACACCATATTGTGGATGTTCGCAGCTCATCTTCTTTAGGGTGATGACCTGAATTCAGATACCGACACTTCAGTGTCTCATTGGTATTTATATTCTATATCATGTATACATGTAGAAAACATTCAATCTCATGCAGAAACATACACAAAATATATCAATAAAGTTGGTTTTAATTATGAAAACCTGGAGTCAGATAGAGGTGTTAATGGTGAAATATCAGAGGAGGAGAGCATCCAGTCCTCATTCTAACCTCTACTGAATCCTTAAACCAATGGGGCTATCCTGCTGCTAATCTGTGCAAGAGGTTTGGCTTATCAGATACAACATATTGTGGATGTTGGCAGGTGGGTCAGCTCATCATCTTTTGGGTGATGACCAGAATTCAAACACCAACATTCAAGCTGCCCATTGTTATTTATATTCCATATCATGTATACATGTAGAAAAGCTTCTATCTCATGCAGAAACATATGCAAAATATATCAATAAACTTGGTAAATTGGTAAATCCTAATTCCCTCAATTCTATTACCATCCATTCTACTATTCTACACCACAGTTGCACTATGACACATTACAATACAGTGGAGGATGTAGTGTTAACTCTAATTGGTCTTAATTATGAAAACCTGGAGTCAAATAGAGGGGTTAATGGTGAAAGTTCAGAGGAGGAGAGCAGCCAGCCCTCTTTCTTACCTCTACTGAATCCTGAGACCAATGGGGCTATCCTGTACCTAGAAATCTGAAGTCTGAAAACAATGAGCTTCTCTCGCCTCCAGCCTTATGTTTCTATCTCCACCCAGTCATGTTACTCCTATCTCCAAGTCCCAATAAAGGGAATAAGGGTTTGAGCCATGACCACCTGGCTCTGTATGTCTTTTAGAGTGGATAAATCTGGTGTAGCCCAGAGAGGCCTGGAAATCACAGAGATCCACCTGCTTCTGACTTCCAAGGGTTGGGATTAAAGTTGTGCTCCACCATTACCTGGCCTCTATAGCTAACTACTGCCTAACTCCACATTCTTCTGTTTGGGTAAGCTTTTTTTCTGTTTTATTTGGTTTTGTTTTCTGTGGGGTTTTTGTTTGATTTTTTTTTGAGACAGGGTTTCTCTTTCTAGCGTTGGAGCCTGATCTGTAACTCATTGAAATTCATGGTGATGCCCCTGCCTCTACCTCTCCATTCCTGGGATTAAAGAATTGTGAAACCCCCACTTGTCAAGCTTCATTTGTTAAAGTATAAAAAATATCAACACACATGGAGAAATTATAGGCACCACAAAATTAATGTCATATAGATACTGAGGTGACGGTTTTCATCCTTCATTAATATATGGTCAGAGTGCTGTTAACTTTCTGCTACCTACCACTCCAATCGCATGATTAAGGAACATTGAGTTCCAGGGAAGAAAAGGAAATTATGATCTGCAGGTGTACATGGTGTTGGATGGGTGTATAGTGCAGATTCCACATGTTGTGCCATGATACATGTGGCAGGAAGTGGACCTCAAATTATTCTACATTATTTTATATGTCTGCACCAGTGGTTCTTGGTTTGCTCAACCAACAAGAGGGCATGAGAGTTTATATATCCATAGCAAGAATTCACCCTCATTTTTGGAGAGCTCTAGACAATGGATGCTCTCTGTTTTGAAGAAATACGAGTAGCAGGATGGTCCAAAGCAGAATAGGTTCAGGTCATTTTGAGTTTATGTTATGGGATTTGTGAAGACTGTTTTCTTCTGGGGTGGAATTCAGGATCAGGAACCATTGTTCTTTTTCTTTAAGCACACTGACACCCTACTCGAGGTGCTTTAGTCAATCTGGCCTTATTAGCAAATCAGACCCCTTGGTGACTTGCGAGTCATAAGAGCTGTAGGGCCCTTCTGGCCACTAGATTCAGGCTGAGCTTTGAAGGTGAAGGGACCAGCTCCCCATTTTGGCATCCATAACAGCTGAACATGCACTTGTCTGATCTTGCCTTGGTCACTAGAAGTTAGGCTCCACACTTTTTTCATGTGTGGGAGGTACGGTCAGGAACCACAATACTGTGTCTTTAAGCAAGTCAAACCCTGTGGGAGGTATTCTTGTCACTCAAGACTCACTATCCAAACAGGCTTTATATGTGACCTGCCTGTCAGAAGAGGTGCAGGGCTTTCCCTGTCACCTGCCTTCAGGCTTGACTTTGAACAGGAAACAGTGGTTTTGTGTGCTGTGGTACAGTTGCTGTAGGGAGCTGTGCTGAGCTTCAGTGATCTGGGAAACCAGAAGATGGTGAGCTACGGGATATTGTCTGTATATGGGGAGAAGCAGACAGTGAGGTGTGGCAGATAGTGTGGTGGGTCCTCCCTGTATCTGTCTGGGAAACTGCAACCAGATTCCCTGTTTGTGAAGTGCCATCCAGTCTCTGTGAATTATTTCACCTGGAGGGAGGCTTCTCAATAACTTTGTTCTGTGGTCTTCATCTGATCAGAAAATTGGGAGGAGGGAGCTGTATTTAGGAGCACATTTCTAGTCAACTTCAACAATATTGATGCATATATGGAAAGCAGGTTTCCTAAGTCTGGCGTATTTTTCCATTAGCGTCTTAAAATTCAACACTTTGCATTCAATATTTACATGTAATACACATCTATAGTTAATTGTGTTCAGGTTATCCCGAGGCATCTCATGTGTTGAATATCATTCCCCCATGATGCCCTAATTTAAAAGAGTAGAATTGGTAATACAAATGATTTACCAATGCTTAGGAAATAGTATGTCTCCCTAAATAGAATTGAGCTGAGAAGGGCTGTATCTGAAACATCCAAAATTTAAGCACATGCTAACCACCCTATTTTGGATGCTAGGATACACATTTCTTCACCAGGATTGTCTAGACATTTGTCTGCAAAATGTTACAAGGAAGCCACCCCTGAATTATAACAAGCACGAGTCCTATCCCCATATCAAGAACAAGCCTCTGAAAGCTGCTCATGGAGGCATTACAGGGTTACAAAAAATCCCAAACCCTGGTGTCATAAAATTCTAAGTTTTTATTTTTCTTGAGAAAAAACCATAATTTTGTCAGGGGGACAATGTGAAACCAGGTGACAATTATTTGAAAATATAACACAGTTGTGTTAAGAACTCACCTCATCAAGCAAGTCTTTCATTTAAGCCCTCAGGCTGGGATGACTCAGTAACAGCCTGGGGTTTGGGCTTGGGAGCTTTCATTGGGCCCTGATGTTTTGAAAATAAACAGAACTCCTTTCTAAAATATGCAATATGTTTGGGAGAGAACTAAATGGCTTGGGCACTAACCACTAAGCTGAATGCAAGGAATCCAGTTGTAGAGACTGAGGTGTAATGAGCAATGTATTCATGACCAAGCTGAGGAAACCCACAGAAACAGTTGATATTAAAAATTAGGAGCTCATTGACTTCAGACTTCATAACAAGAATATGACAGAAGTAGGCCTCCTGAGTGTGGGTATCAGTTAGGAGTGTTGAGCAGTCTTTGGGGCTTCTAGTTATGGAACGGTATTTTCCCTAGTGTAGGAATGGACATTAGTAGGCAACTCCCCATAAAGGGAAACTCTTTCCGTCTTTACACACTATGGAGGGCCTAGGCACTGTACCAAACGATGTGATGAACTTTGATGATTTTCCTCATGGAAAGCCACACCTATTATGTTGAACAGAAGAGGGATTGGGCTCTTTGTGGGTTATTTGTGGATGGGAAGGACATTGAACTAGGATTGGTATATAAAGTAAGAATGCATCTAATTTAAATTTTAAAAATTAGAATACATAAAAATATAATATTCATCAAATTGTAGAACCCATAAACTCACCACAACCAGAAGTCTGAAGGAGCAATTTACCTTCAGCAATTCTTTCTTTCCTTGCATGTTCACCTTATCTAACCATAGGTTCTATCCCAAACCTTCCACATTACATAAGCTGTGCTCACATCTAGATCCTAAATGTTAAAAAACAAAGATAATGACTAAATATCATATCATGAAATTGAAAAATATATAAAAATCATAAAAAAGACTCTAATCTCATCCTTAAAAGGAAAATAGAGCTGTGAAATCAATGTGAGATAAATTAGCTCTAAAGAGTGTGTTAGTTACATTTATAAATTATTCAAATCTTGGATATGAATTTTATATTAAATTATTAAGTGTACATTCAATGAAATATAAGCTGGGTACTGGAGATTATCATCAGAAGTGTTAAATGTGTGGACAGATAGGGGTAAGGCTGAAATTCAAGTGTCTATACTTTAGATACTTGTACATAGGGAATAACAATAAATAAATTTTTAAAAACCACCTAGAATAAATTGTAAAATTTATAACTGTATATAACGAAAATTGTTCTCAAACTGAAAGTGTTTTGGTTGAACAATTAAAAGTAAAGATAAAATGATGGACAACTTTCCTAGAGTAATGGTTGTAAACCATAAATTTTTTTTTGTTGCTACTTAATTACTATAATTTTGGCACTGCTATGAATTGTAATGCAAAAATTTTTGGAGATAGAGGTTTGGCAAAGGAGTTAAAACCCACAGATTTCAAAACACCCATTTTTTTATTTTTAGCTTTCTCTGGTGTTACATTGAAATATGGTCCCATGTCAGGTACCATGTACTTGCTTAATGTTTTACTCCTTTAGCTCTTTAGATTTTTACCTTCTGGGAAGGGCACCTACCAGTCCCAAACTGATACACACAAGCATGTGATTACTGATAAATACCCGGCCTTTCCTTGCCTTATTTCTATCCAATTTTATTAACTTAAATGTTACCATCTCCCTTTTGCCTCTAGACATTTAACTTTCTCCATTTATGTACATCTTAGTTTCTTTCCCAGTCCACTACATGCTGGCCCTTACCATCATCCTCTTATTGTATCTAGCTTATTGATGATGGCCCTTACCATCATCCTCTTATTGTATCTAGCTCCTTTGTCCTTGTTTCCAGATTTATTCTTTTATATATACTTTGTCCTGCTACGACAGCCTATCCTTTTTCGTGCCTCACTATTGGATAATCACCTCTTTGTCAGATCATCAGGAGTTGTAGACAGTATAAGAATCACAGCTTCACAAACCCACAGCATAAACAAAAGCAAATCATGTTTACTTCACTATCCAAATGTTCCATAGCATAAAAGTAACACATCTTAATATAATTTTCCACAGAATCATATATTTACAATATGATCAGTATCATGATTTCAGTTGCACATATGTATGTGATATTTTAGAATGCCTTGACGTATAACGATGTGCGTATCGACTTCACTTGGGAAGAGTGGAGTTTGCTGGATACTTCTCAGAAGAATCTCTATAAAGATGTGATGCTGGAGACCTACAAGAACCTCGCCGATATAGGTAAGACTGTACCTTCATATTTTAAACTGTTCTGTGGTTCACTGAAGAGAGTAACTTAAATTTTACACATTTTCATTAATAAATATACATTTTTGGAACTATATTTTAGAATGCAGTAAGGAAGACCATATTACTGAAGAAGAATGTTCAAGTTCTAAAAGACATGAAAGGTAATTTTCATCTATGACCTGATAGAAATGTGCCTCTGATAAATTGAAATCTGTCCTGTAAGTCTGAAATAGAACCAACACTGTATTTAAGCACAGCTTAAATTCATTGATGATTATTAAACTCACACAAAACCATATACCTCAGCTTCAGGTAGGTGAACTCCATTTGAAATACATTATTTAAAGAAAGAAGTCAAGAAAACCATGCCTTGAGAGAAATTACCACTTGAATCATCACAACATGAGAGCTATGCTATAGAAATTTAATTCCATGTATTTCATATTACCTATATTGCTAAATGTATACATATGTTTGATGTTAAAGGGATATCTCCATACCTTCCATTAAGAAAATATTCCAGAAATATTTAGTTTTACTCATGTACCTGCTGTTATTTTGTAAGTTTAGTGAAAGGGACAATTGTTGTCAAGAGTCAAAGGGCAGTTATTGCAGAGAATCCTTAGTCTCTCTAGCACTCGTCTATAAGGAACAGAAACTCAAACTGAACTAAGCATGGAAGCCTCTTCTTTGTAAACATCCTTTAATAATTATATCATGTATTAGTCAGGATACAATCCATATCAGCAAAGGGATATGGAGGACAAAATATACCTACATCTCAGAATATTTAAAAGACACATAGTAGTTCCAATTTAAGCATAGTTGTTGAATTTGTTTCAAGTGATGAAGTTATTTATTTTTCTGCTTCATTGCTGATACACAAACAAGTTCACTCTGCAGAAAACCAGAATGACTATAGGACTGTGTACATACTTCTGTTTGTTCCAGTTAATTAGCAAATGTAGTATGACTCAAAGTGTAGGAAAATTTCAAAATTCAATAATGGTGATAAAAATCTGATTTTTTCCAATTCTTTTCATTATGTAAAACATCACCTGTAGAAAAAGTTTCTAAAAATTAGAAACATATATGAGAGGATTATACCTATGCTAGTATCTTGAAAGATGCAAGACAACCTCTTAAAAATGGCAAACAACCCTTAATGTAGGGGAAATATGAGTGTAAAAATAGTGATCAGCCTATATGATCTGATTCTTCTTCACAATTGCAAAAAAATGTAATATTAATTTATACAGACATCAAGATTCAACAATGTATTGAATATGGTAAAGCATTCACATGCCCATTTTATTTTTCAGGCATGAAGGAAACCAAACTGGAGAGAAGCCTTCTGAATATACACAATGTCTTAAAGCCTTTGCATATAACAGTCCTCTTCAAAGGCATCAAAGAACACACACTGGAGAGAAACTGCATAAATGTGACCAATGTGTTAAAGCCTTTGCTAGTCACAGTAAACTTCAAATGCATAAAAGGAAACATACTGGAGAGAAACCCTACAGATGTAATCAGTGTGGTAAAGCCTTTTCTTGGCAAAATAATCTTCAAGTGCATAAAAGGACACATACTGGAGAGAAACCCTATGTATGTAATCAGTGTGGCAAAGCCTTTTCTCAGCACAGTCATCTTCAAAGTCATAAAAGGACACACACTGGAGAGAAACCCTATGAATGTAATCAG
Source organism: Cricetulus griseus (assembly GCF_003668045.3). Lineage (NCBI taxonomy): Eukaryota > Metazoa > Chordata > Mammalia > Rodentia > Cricetidae > Cricetulus > Cricetulus griseus. The sequence continues at coordinate 36,035 of NW_023277437.1, read as the reverse complement.
TGTGGTAAAGCCTTTGCTCATTCCAGTCATCTTCAAACACATAAAAGGACACATACTGGAGAGAAACCCTATAGATGTAATCAGTGTAGTAAAGCCTTTTCTGATCAAAGTACTCTTAAAAAACATAAAAGGATACATACTGGAGAGAAACCCTATGAATGTAATCAGTGTGGTAAAGCCTTTGCTTGGCACATTTCCCTTCAGAGGCATGAAGGATCACATAGAGGAAAAAAACCTAATGAATGAAATCAGTGTGGTAAAATGTTCACATTTCAAAATGCTGTTTAATGTATAAAAGAACACATACTAGAGAGAAACTACATGAATATTCTCAAATCAGTAAAAGCTTTGCTTCGCATATTCATCTTCACATACATAAAAGGACACATAATGGGAAGATACTCTAAGAATGCAATCACTGTGTAAACGCTTTTGCATTTCCATCATTTCTTCAAAGCCATAAAATAACACATACTGTAGACAAAGCATTTTAAGTTAATCAATGTGGTCAAGCTTTTGCATGGATGAGGAATCTTTGAAATCCTTCTGCTGAAATGTATATAAGATTACCACTATCATCTAAGTGCTATTTTTTTTTATTATCAGGCAGTGTGAGATCATATTTTTCAAATAACTATTTGTCTGAAAGTGTGGTGGTTTGTTGTTCCTGGTTATGTTTTCCATATTTTCACTAACACCCTTTAGATTTTGCTGTTTATTAGCTGCAATGCTTGGGTGTCAGTAATGTTGAGGGATACAGTTGAATTCATGGTCGTCATGTGACTGCCTCTTGAGTACAACCCCAAGTGTAGATGATACATTCCCAAAATGTGCTGTTTTGTTTTCTCAAAGTAACTTAGCAATGTTAATGTTAAAATGGTTAATACAACATAATGTAAGAAACATTAAATTCCTCATGTGTGTACTCAAAGACTGTTTTCTTTTATCTGGTATATATGTTGTGTCTGGGAATGAATACCTGTCCTTATGGATGAGCAGTCAGAGTTCTAAGTGCTGAGCCTTCTATTTAACCACAAGAATATATCATTAATAGCAATAAGTGTGATTGGCTGATCTAATTTGATCTTTATCTGAGCTCTGATGCCTCAGAATAAATATATGATCAATTGCATCAAAAACTTACTTAGAGTTGGTGCTATGGAAATTCCCATGCCCAAATCTCCATAAAATGAGGGAATGTAGTACAAAATAAATGATCAAGAAAGAAGCTAACAAAAAAAGTCTTTAAAAAATGGTTGAATAACCAAACCACAAGAGTGAGTTGGTATCCCATGTGGTAAATAGGTATGAATATGTTACCATATGCTCACATGTCACATGTACACCTGCTGGAGTTTATACCTCCTGTGAGGAGAGAATAGGAACTTGCAGTCACGAAGTCTCTCTTGTTTGAATGGGCTCATATTCTGCTCCCCTGCTGCCTGCAAAACATTCAGTTTGGAGCTCTGAATGGTGATAAATATAGATGACATTGCGATTGTGAGACTTTAGTCTCTCTAAGGCATATACAGTAATGTATTTACAAACAGCTGTGAAAATTGGAAGAATGTTTAGTGAGTGAGATTAGGGTTTGAAAGCACAAGGATCAAATGTCAGATAGCTTTTTTCATTTGTAACTGAGGGCAAGCTGGCCTAAACTATACTCTGTTTCCACTCAGTTGGGGTGGGTCAGCCTACTCGATTTCTTCCACTATTTTATATTTGGCAACTCATATAGCTGTCAGTAACAGTACCCTGCAGTCCACATTGGGACCATAATGCTCCTCAGTCTCCACAACAGCAATCTCCGGTACCTGCCTGACTCATAGAATAAGGGTATTCTAAGTTACATTTATATCACTACCTTTCACTGATATCTACTGAAATAGTAGCCTCCATGACATTGTGAATTCCCTACGAATTTCATTGTGGGAAAAGACTGATTCCTCCAGATGACAATTTCTCTATTGTAGCGATATTTATGACTTATCTGACCATCTTACTGGAGAAACAGGGCCTGAGGTTTTACGGAGACTTTTAGAGATAGGAAAACTTTTAATACATGGCTTGATAATATTGCTTAGCTGTGCATATAACTTTCCTTCTATCCAAACCTGTTTGGACCCAAGGATGGATTAATAAGCTTATGTATACTTAACTGTTCCAAATAGTATCAGGCAGGGATCATCTCCCTATTTTTCTATCCAAAACTTCATGTTCAATTTTGATACCATAACACAGAACCAAAACAAATGGGCACAATAGACATTTTTCAAATATTTGTGAATACTTTATTTACACCTAGTTAAAAAAAATAACAAAGGAAGAAATTGGGAAAGAATGGGAAAAATTATGCAATATATTTAAAATGTATAAAAATAAATGTTACATAAAAATTTGGCTAGAAGCCAGGGTTTGTTGGCACACACCTTTAATACCAGCACTCAGGAGGCAGAGGCAGATGGATCTCTGTGAGTTCAAGACCAGAGTGCCTGGTCTTCAAGAGCGAGTGCCAGGACAACCTCCAAAGCCACATAGAAACCCTGTCTTGAAAAACCAAAAAACCAATAATAAATGGCTAGAGAGTGAGCTTAGCACTTAATAACACCAGTTATTGTTGTATTGTATATTGCTAGAAACCGTGGTTGCTAACCATCTCTTGTAAGTTCAGTTACAAGGTATCTGATTCCTTCTTCTGTTCTCTGCAGGTACTGCACCTGTCCAAATATGGGTAAACACACATATACATGAAATGAAGCTTAAAATGAAATTCTGTAGAGTTATGTCATAACTTTGAGATAGACAGTGTCATGCCTCGATAAAATGAATTATTTCTGATCATTCATAGACCAGATATGGCCTTCCTCTGAGTGAGTTTGCTCAGCAAAAAGAAAGACTTATTCTGATGAAAGAAGAGCTCAGAATAGCTATTTATTTAAGAACATCATTCACAGTGTGCAAAAATTCATGCAAATGCCTACTCCCTCCTCCTAGTAAACCATCCACAAACCAAAGTATGATTCCATCAAAGTCCAGTTAGTGGACCAATGAGTTTTGGGGTGGAGGAATTGCCTGTGAGAGCATGAGTGACTCTATAGTATCCACACCACTGAATAGTTTCACACCAGCATGGATGGTGTCTTGCATACCTTTCACAGTTTGTAAATGCTAGCATCTCTAATGAATACAAGGCTGTGGGTCAGAATTACATATAGCTATTTGGCAGTTGAAGGAGGGGGGTCCCAGAACCTGAAGGTGCATTGATCCTCCCTATTCCTTCTTTCTATGAGGGGAATGTCAACAGGCAAAAGGCCCCTTCCAGGGACTCTTACAAGCAGTCACACCGTGCTGATGAAAACGATAGCTGTGCTTAGAGGACAGCCCTCTGCAGCCCCCTGTCCCTGTGTCACTTCAAAAGCCACAGTTAGGTCATTATGTTGTAATGTTTTGGCTCTGGGAAGGTAAGGGCTCTCCAGAGATGTGCTCTGGGCGATCTGTCGATTCTCTATGCTTAGTTGCTCTCCTTTTCTCACAAATTGGTGTGGTAGAGTGCCATGCAGAGGTGTCTCTCTCTTTTTCTCTCTCTCTCTCTCTGATTTTACTCCCTCCATTTGGAACAGCAGCTTTTTACAAACTCCTGTTTGAGTTTTACCGCATTTATGTTTCTTGAAGCTTTAGAAACAGTAGGTTTGGCCCAAATTTTGTCGGATACACACACTACAACTTAAGACCACATCCCTATTGCTGAATATTCACAGGATACCAGGCTGCTCCATCATCAAACTCCACACACTGATTTAATACTAAACACCAAGGCTAATTTGTAAAATGGATAAAAACCTCATTAAATTATTAATGTGATTTGTTCGTCCTGAGATTATCACAAAAATAACAGTGATTCTTGAAGACATACCAGCTGATATGCCAGGGTCGGCTGACGTGATGATAGAAGAGACTGCTGGGATGTGACTTACCTGTGATGCTTGAGTTAAACAGTGAGAGAAAAATCCTCATATACACCTTGGGGGAAAAAAGGAATGGAGAGAGCCTAATGAGCCAGATTTGAGACATAAGGGATGCTATGGCATTGGTAGGTGGATTGGGGAGTATCCCCAAGACTTGCACAGAGACACTGGCCAGGTGAGCATGGTGTACCACCCTTAGATAACTGAATGGGTAAATGACAACATACTCCCCAAGTGGGGAGACTGCTGATTTTCGAGGGCAGGGAATCATGCCCTCCCACTGTAAGATGGTGAAAGGCCTGTCCTGAAGGATAGACTAATATTTTTATATAGGACACATGTATCAAGGCAATCTAGCCCTTTTCATGGAGTCTCTATTGTGACAGCTACACCATCTTCTAAAGAAACAGTTTAGGGAGAGGGGATTATCAAGCAGGCTGGAAAGCCTCAAGGAGGAATTGGCTCCAGTGTTTGACCTTTGGTTTGTATAACCCTTAAGGAATTCATTTAAAGGTCGAGAAATAAACACAAGAAGGTAAGAACCAGGAATGTGAGTGACTTAATGTTGCTGGAGTTTAGTGTAGTATTATTGCCCCCATCCTGCTAAAGCTATACAACACTTGAGAACCACTTTGGGGAAAATGTGAAGGAAGGGAGGATAAAGTTTGTGCCTCTTGTAGATTTGTTGAGTTTCATCCAACAAGAAGCTCCCTATAAAGCATGATTCCCTGGGCTTGTAATTTTACAGTTTCGGGAGAATTGTGGGAAAACACCAGAGGGGCCTCCAATAATCCTCTCAGTGTCTTAAAAGTTGCAGAGAATTTCCAGGTTAACGGTAGCTCACAACTTTAATCCCATCATTCAGGAAGTAGAGAGAAGCAGATCTCTGTGATTTCGAGGACAGTATGGTCTACAGAGTGAGTGCTAGCCCAGGCTCCAAAGCTACGCAGACAAACCCTATCTCGAAAAACCAAAAAAAAAAAGTTACAATGCACTCTTCAGCAATGTACAAATGGCTGTTTTAAATTTGTCACAATTTTATAAATTCATTTTGAGTTCTGTTTCACAGAAAGATTTCAATTTAAGTGTATTTAAATTTAAAAAACCCCACAATCATTCCAGTTTCCAGGGGAGGTTTAGTACAAGTGGCAGTGTGCTCTACAGGTCAGGGAATGGTTTGTGTGACCTCTTCTTCCACCATGTGTGTCCCTGGGATTTAACTGGTGTCATCAGGCTTCATTGAACGCACCTTTACCCAATGAGCCATCTTGCCTGTTCCGATTTTTTTGAGATATGTTTTTGCTTAAAGGGACTAATTTAATTTAACAACAATAAAAACCTGGTGTCAGTGGACCACCTTCTCTTTGAGATTGTTCAATAACACCCAAGTAATAAAGAGCATCCTTGTACATATGCATTGTGTGTGTGTGTGTGTGTGTGTGTATCTTTGCACCTTAGAAAAGTTTCATTCATTTATTTTGTTTTATTTAAGACATGAATTTGTGAGAGGAAGAAACATATGTGTGTGGGGAGGGTGTGGGCAGTGGGACCTGGATTGAAGGAGTAGGGTATGGATAGTTCCAAGATACATTGTGTACATGTACAATTTTTTGAACTATCAGTTTTGAATATTAGTCTTAAATGTCCCTTATATTTTTGTAACCACATAATAATACACTGGCTGAGAACTGGCAGCTCCTTACATAAATCACTAACATGTGTGTGGATTTTAACTTTGGGAGCCCCATCATCCTTCTCTTATCTGTTGCTGAATCCTGGCCTCAAGGGTCATCAAGGCTGGTTGGCCACTCTGGCTAAATGATGCCAGAGTCCAGATTGGAAGGATTGGGAGGCCATGCTTTGTTCTGAAGATTTACTATTTTAATGAGCCTGCAGGCTTGACTGCTCTCTGAGTTTGTTGTTAGTGTTGGCACTTGCAGGAGGATGTTCATCAGGAGGCTTTTGACTTGGTGTCTCAGGGAAACTCCACATTAGGGACGATCTTTCAGTGATATGGCCAGCAAGAAAGGAAAGGAGGAGAGCTTTTAGCTGGGAGCATCCAAGGGATTTGGTATCAGTAATCTTAGTTCTAAAGATTTCCTTCGAAGAATTAATTGGAGCAAATACATGGGGGGTGTTGTAGACCAAGAAGGTACTTGTTGTCCTCAGGAGAAAGCTCTTCATCTTGCAGCTGAATCAATACGATTTTAATCATTTCTGGTTATCTTTTATGAGTTTGTAAGACATTTCTTTTGTTCTGTGTAATTAAAAAAACCATTGTTATATCAGTGACTGACTAATTATGATAAGTAATTTGAAACATTCTTGATGAAACTTGTCTGTTAATTAACATCAACACAGATCACGGAAACTACCAGGACAACAAAGGTTCTGGGCATGTACCATTCCTGGAATTGATGAGATGACTCTGGCATGCCCAATAAACCGAGATGCCAATGGTTAAAAAAAGTAGGTGGCATGGTCTGACTCATCACCAAGTAAGAGTTGTAAAATTGCACAAAATGGGATGGAGAGATTGCTCAGAGTTTAAGAGCACTGACTGCTCTTCCAGAGGTCCTGAATTAAACTCCCAGCAACCACATGGTGGCTCACAACCATCTGTTATGAGTTCTGATACCCTCTTCTGGTGTGCAGATTCACATGGAAGTAGAATGTTGTATGCATAATAAATAAATAAAATCTAAAAAAATGCACAAAAAAGTATTGGAATGTTACAAGCATGGGGATGAGGACTAAGTGTCAGCATGCTGTGCCTGCCTGATAGCCTGATGCCTCTAAGAAGGGAAAAGTTGATACTTTTGTATTCTGAGGTAAATTCCTAGGAGCATTTGTCCCCTGAAGACATTCTTGGTGAACCAAAGTATAGCACTGAGATGTCATGGTGGGGGGTGATCTGTAGTGGTGGGCTCTTTGCTGCCTGTCTTTAACGGTGTTCACTTTTACCAACTCAGTGGCTTTTCTTTTATGCTTTTTAGGTTTCTACCCAGAGAAGGTCTGGTCCCATACTCACAGATAGGAGACAAATTGGATATTATTTGCCCCAAATTGCACTCCAAATCTGTTGGCCAGTATGAATATTATAAAGTTTATATGGTTGAAAAAGATCAAGCAGACACATGCAATTTTAAGAAGAAAAATACTCCCCTGCTCAACTGTAACAGAGAAGAGCAAGATGTGAAATTCACCATCAAGTTTCAAGAATTCAGCCCTAACCTCTGGGGTGCAGAATTTCAGAAGAACAAAGATTACTAAATCATATGTAAATTAGTTCTCTCTCTTTATTATGTAGGCATTGGGATAAGCTAACTAGGTTTGTCTTGATTTCTGTTTTCTTTAAATTAACATGGTAAATAATTTGTTAAGAAGCTATGTCCTTTTTGTTTTTTCAAAAAAAAAACTAATTGAAAATTGGGACCCTGAAGTAACAGTATTAATTAGATATAAATACTCAGCAGGGGTAAACATGCCAGGATTCCTATGGTGTTGAAATGAATAAATTACATGAGGAGACACACTGTCTCTTGTTGGGAGCCAAATCTCTGGTCTGGGAATGAGATCCTTGGCATCCAAGGCTGTTCTTGACTGGGCACATGGTTGTATATTAACCTTTACATAGCAGCTCCTTAGAAACTCAGTTTAAGATAAGAAAACAACTTGACCCAATCTTCTTCCCACAGGCTTAGTCACCTAAGCAAATATTCCTGGACCTCTTGCCCATAAACTCTTTACCCTGCCAAACATCCTCTTTGTGGCTTCCTAATATCCTGCCTACACTACCACCTGGTGCACAAACAACCCATTCTACCCCTGCCCATATCCTGCTGTGCTGACTATATAAGCTAGCCTGAGAAAAGTAAAGTATGCCACTTTATCAGGATCCTGTCTTGTGTGTGTTCTTTCTGTGTCTCTTTCCCCATTCCCTATTCCTGACTCTCTTGCCCTAGGTTGACATCCTGCAGGTCAGGACAACTGGTGCTCACATGTGGCTTGATACAGTTGGGAATCTGGGAACTTCAGTGTTCATCAGCAGGACGGGCCACTCCATGCAGTAAGACATCCATTACAAGGTCAATTATACACCTTGGATGGAGGAAGACCCAGCAGCCTACCCAGCGCTTGGGACTTTCGTTTGATGAACACCACCTATGTGGAAAAGGTGAACAATGGGACAAGCATTTAGCAAGGAAGATTTATTTCTTTCTGGGATCACAGAATCCCTCAAGATATGGGGAACTCGAGTAAAGAAAAAACAATTGGGAAGCAAGTTGGCAGCCACCACAAGCTCTGGTGTAAAAGTCCCTCGAAATTTCCAAACGTTGGAAGAGTTGGAAGAAGGACAGAAAGGAGTAGGCGATGGCACAGTTAGCCTGGGTCTAGAGGACGATGAGGAAATGACCCTTACAAAATGGACAGGGATAATAATTGGGCCTCCAAGATCAATTTATGAAAACCGAATATACAGCCTTAAAATAGAATGTGGGCCTAAATACCTGGAAGCGTCCCCATCTGTAAGATTTGTAACAAAAGTCAATATGAGCTGCGTGAGTAGTTCAAATGGAGTGGTGGATACAAGGGCCACAGCAGTGCTGGCAAAATGGCAGAAATCCCATAGCATCAAAGTCATCCTGCAGGAGCTTCGGCTCTTGATGATGTCAAAAGAGATCCTGAAGCTGCCACAGCCAACAGAACAAGAGTGTTACAGCAATTAGTCACCAAGGGCCTGGCCTCCCCTCCCCAATCCAACCTAAGTCTTCATTTTCCACAATAGTTTATTTTCTAGATTCATCTTGTAGACCTCAAAGTACTGGAGAGGAAGCTCCACTCGGACTTCATCCTGAGACACTGTTCTGATACTAATTTCTTGTCCATTTGAAGAACCTAAGTTGTGCTGAGTAACATCTGTTGAGTGTAACCACTGGCTGCCTAGTTGAACTTCTGGGATCAAGAAGGTGTGTTGAAATCAGTTTCCTTTGGGAGTGGTGGGCACAGCTAATGCAACTGTGAACAGACACGTCACACAATCACCTGTTGCTGACACATGGCCTGGGTCTGCCTTTGCCTGCCCCGCCCTCCTGTCACAGCTCTGTGGTGGCCCTTAGAATAGAAGGGAAGGATTCAGGTAGCAGCTGTGGGAATACTGCTGGGCTTCCCTGTGCTTTGGCTTCACCCCTGCTTTCTTTTTACTAAACTTTTTCATTTGAATTAGAATCAAGATTTATTTACATGACAATCCCAGTTCTATTTTTCCTCCTGTCCTCCCCTACCACTCCCCAACTACAATCCTACCTATTACATAACCTTTCTTCTATTCTTCCCCTGACTTAAATTTTCTGCTCCCTCATGACCTCTGCATCCTTCCTCTTCTTCCCTTCTCATTCTCCTAGCTCCCCCCTCTTCCCATTCTCTCAATTTGCTCAGGGGATCTTCACCATTTCCCCTTCTCCAGGGGTCATGAATGTCTCACTTAGGGTCCTCCTTGTTTACCAGCTTCTCAGGCAGTGTGGGTTGTAGGCTGGTAATCCTTTACTCTATGTTTGAAATCCACAGATGAGGGAGTACATAGTCACCCCGGCTTTCTTAAGTCATGCCTCATCCAAACCATTGTGTTTCTGCTTTCACTTCATAGCAGTAATCAAGTCCATAGTCCTTCAGCTGAAGCCTCCTCCAGGGAGGAGAACTCGGGAGATGAAAACCCTGACACTACTGCCCTCTCTAGAGGAGAATCCTCTCCTTCTTTCCTTCCAGGTCCCGAACAACCCATTCTACACCTCCCCTGAAAATGACCCCAATGACCAAGCCTCAACCATCAGCTTGGCTGGATTTTCTCTTATGGGAAAATAATCTCCTGTTACTCCTTTTTGCTTCTTTCTACCAATTCCTACCACTTCCCCCTGGTTAACCACCCTCATCCCTTCCATCCTTGGACCACTGATAGGGCTCCTCTTTCTAATCTCCTTTAATTGACTTGTGGCCTTTGTCAAGCAACAAGTGGAGTCTGCAACTAAGCCTGTCCTGGTCCAACACTTAAGCTCTCCCCCTCCAAGGATGACTTTGTCCCCTCTAATCTAAACATTCTCAGGCTGTTCCCTCCAAAGAGGAATTAACCCACTTCTCCATGGCCAGCTTCAGAGGTGCAGACCTGGATGGTCCTGCAAGGATACCTCCTCTTCTGAGGAATACGCCTGTGTGTAATGGGGTCGTTGTCTTAAAGCTTCCCCACTCCCACAAAGGGTATCTGGAAAACCCTGCCTTTCAGAGGGCTCCAGGAAGTCATCCCCAAGGTCAAAGAAAATTGTCCTTTTTTAAAATCTACATTGATTATCCAATAGGGAGCCAGCCCACTATTCCCCTCTGCTGAAAAACTTGGCCACTTTTTTTTTATACAAGGAAGGGGGAATATGTTGGGAGCCAAATGTAAGGGTTGGGCATGAGATCCTAGTCATCCCAGGCCATTGTTGGCAGGCCAGAAGTTGTATACTAACCTTTACATAGCAGCTCCTTAGAACCTCAGCTCAAGAAAAGAAACAACTTGACCCAGTCCTCTACACACTGGCTAAGTCACCTAAGCAACACTTCCTGGACCTCTTACTCATGAACAATTTAGCCTGCAAAACATCCTCTGTGTTGCTGCCTAATATCTTGTGTACACTAACACCCAGTGCACAAACAACCCATTCTACCCCTCCCCATATTCTGCTCTGCTGACTATACAAGTTAGAATGAGAAAAGTAAAGTTTGCCACTTGATCACTGTCTTGTGGCAGTTCTTTCTGCGTCTGTTGTCCCCATTCCCTATCCCTGACTCACTTTCCCCAAGTTGATATCCTGAAGATCAGGACAACTGGAGCTCAATGTGTGGCTATATAGGGCTGGAGATCAGGGAACTTCAGTGCTCATTGGAGAGATGGGCCTTACCATGCAGTAAGGCGTCCATTACAAGGTCAATTATGAGCCTTGGTTGGAGGAAGATCTGGCAGAGTGCCCCACTCTTGGGATTTTCTGTTCATTAGCATCACCTACATAGAAAAGGTGAGTAATGGGACAAGCATTTAACAAGGAAGATTTCTTTCTTTCTGGGATCACAGAATCCCTCAAGACCAGGGGAAATTGGGTTAAAGAAAAGCAATTGATAAAATTAGCAAGGAAGATTTATATCTTTCTGGGATCATAGAATTCCTCAAGGCTCAAGGAACTCGGGTTAAAAAGAAACAAAACCAAAAAAAGTTCTTCCTCTTTATGGGGGATTTGTCCAAGGGTCCCCCGGAAGGAACCATTAATGAAAAGAAATGGGCTAGAGCTGGCAAATGCCTGCAAGAGTTGATCTTCTGACAAGATTGCAGACCAGAAGGGTTCATAAGAAGCAAAGTGCAACATTACAGTGTGGGATGGGACCAGGTTAGGGAAGGATCCCTAGTGAGAAGCCCATGTTAGGTTGGTTTAAAAAGTAAAAGAAAGAAAGCTTCACACAATCTTCTTATGTTTGAAGCTGCCAGAGCTTCTTTGCTTCTGCCCCTGGTTTGTGGATCCATCGAGAGTTGGACCACTGTTACAGTGGCCAATGGTGAGGGAGAATTCAAAGTTCTCCTTGTCAATTCCTGGGGAATGGTGGGAAGTTGCAAGTGAGGTCATGGATTTAGAGAGGTTAAGGTTGACAGTGATACTAACCTGGCTCTGCAGTGCAGGAGGGTAAGGAAATGTGGATGTCAGGAGGGACTCATATCATGAGACTTTTGGGTCTGAAAAACATCCCTGTCCAAATCACCACTCTTGGCATTTCTGTTTTCACTCTGTAGCGGTAATCATATCCCTTGTCCGCTGAAGCCTCCTCCAGGGAGGAGGACTCAGGAGATGAAAACTCTGACACTCCTGCCCTCTCGGAAGAATCCTCTCCTCCTTTCCTTCCAGGTCCCGATAAACCCATTGTACACGTCTCCTGAAAACGACCCTGATGACATGGACTCAAACATCACCTTGGCTGGCTTTGCTTGTATGGGAAAATAACCTGCTGTTACTCCTTTTTGCTTCCTTCTACACATTCCTACTAGTTCCCCATGGTTAACCACCTTCCTTCCTTCCCTCCTTGGACCTTTAATAGGGCTCCTCTTGATAATCTCCTTTGGCCCTTGGGCCTTTAATCAACTTGTGGCCTTTTTCAAGCAACAAGTGGACTCTGCCACTAAGCCTGTCCTGGTCCAATACTTAAGCTCTCCTCCTCCGAGGATGACTTTGGCCCCTCTAATATAAACCATCTCAGTCTGCTCCCTCCAAAAGGAATTAATCCACTTCCCCATGGCCAACTTCAGAGGTGCAGACCTGGATGGTACTACAAGGACTCCTTGTCTTCTGAGGAACATGCCTGCGTGCAATGTGGTCAATGTCCTAAAGCTTCCCCACCACCACAAAAAGATATTGGGATGATCCTGGCTTTTAGATGGCTCCGAGAAGCCATCTCCAAGGTCAGAGAAAACTGTCCTTCATAAAATCTACATAGATTCTCCAATTGGGGGCCATGTCTCTATCCCCCTCTGCTGAAAAAGTTTTTCAATTCTTTTTATACAAGGAAGGGTGATAAGAGCCATTCTTGGCCAGCCACATAGTTGTGTATTCACCTTTACATAGCGGCCCCTTAGAACCTCAGCTCAAGAAAAGAAACAACTTGACCCAGTCCTCCACCCACAGGCTCAGTCACTTAGGCAACCCTTCCTGGACCTCTTACACATGAACTCTTTAGCCTGCCAAACATCCTCTTTGTTTCTTCCTAATATCCTGCCTACACTAACACCTGGTGAACAAACAACTCATTCTACCCCTCCCCATATCCTGCTCTACTGAATATATAAGGTAATCTGATAAAAGTAAAGTTTGCCACTTGATTAGAATCCTGTCTTGTGGTCATTCTTTCTGTGTCTCTTGTCCCCATTCCCTATCCCTGACTGTCTTGTCCCAAGATGAAGTTCTGTGGGTTGGGACAATTGATAACTTTTCATGTGATGCTCCTTCCCTTAGAAGTAGCTCTATCTGATCTTTTACTTTGTAAAGTGCTAAGGGCTGGGTCCGCTTTAACAATGACTTCCACGTCTCATGGTATGTATTGTGTGTAATCTTAAAATATATATAAGTAAACATCTTTCATTTTATATTTCTTGTGTTCTATACACCTATTATAACTATGTCCTATCTCCCTCTTTCCCCTTGACATCATAATGTTATCTCCATCTTAAGGACTCTTAGAGGTGGGCCATGTGTGCTTTGCTTTGACATGGAGCCTGGGTACAGCCACACAGCCTGGGCAGCACAGCCATCACCCCAAAACCAAAGTGTAAGGCTCAATCGGGGAAGAAGAAGGGCACTTCCGGGGACTGGGGAAATCTGACCAACCTCTACTAATGAAAATTCCCTATATCCTCAGTGCTGATGGACTTACAGCCTGCTTGACCTTTGTATTTTCAACTTCTAGGTCCGATTTGGCTCTCTGCTGTTCTCCTAAATGGTTTTTCCCTGTTTAATAAAATGTGGCAATACAGCAGCTGAGTCTGCTTAAACCATCTCCCAAAGAAGACGGGACTGTCCCACAGCTCCAGCGCTAAGCATTTTTATTGGCAGTGACTCAGCAGTCCTGGCCCAGAGGCCTAGACGCCTGTTCTCTCCCTCTGAATTCTGGCCTCTCCATTCATAACAATGGCCCCTTTGTTAAACTTCAGGAGAGGAGTTTGATTCCCTGTTGCATAGCTGTGATAGTGAGCGCCCCACCACTCATCACAGTCTGAAGTCTCCCACCTGCCTGTTTCCTCTCAGCAAAGCCAAAGACTATCTATTGTTTCCTAATTGCTTTCCCCACTATGCTCCAGGGGCAGTAGTCTTGACCTGAGGTGGCATTTGGTACCATCCTCACTCAACCAAACCTCCAATGCTTTTTTCAGCTAACCCATCCAAGCCTCCAGGAAAGCAGAATTCTGTACCTAATACACATTTAATCTCATCTTGGTGTAAAGGGTGGGGCCAGGGCTCCGTGGTGAGTGTCCCTTAATGATACAGGATGTGGAGTGAGGGGTCTGGGGAGGCGTTGCAGAGCCCTGGAAACAGAAGTAGTGAGGATCAAATGCTAGGGATCTTTGAAAACCTTACTGAGGTTACCCGAGGTCCAGTGCACATGTCAGGAAACACAGAGGCAGAGGTGCAACTTTCTCCTAAGGTACTGCTGCATCACCCATAGCCCACCATATCCTCCCCGGGATCTGCAGAGTCCTGAGTGCCTGGCTGGGTGCATGGCATAGAGGTCCCCACAGGGACACAGCAGTCCAAGTGGGGATCTCTTAGCAGTCTTCCAGTTTCAGGGGAGGGTCTGTGGTTCCCCAAGGCTGAAAAGCTACAGCCTACAAAACTGTCCAGCTCCAGGCTCTTCCAGGAGGCATTCCGCCCTCAGCGTCAGGCTCAGTCCCTGCACCCACAACAAGGTGAGAGTTCCCTTGGGAGGCGAAGGTCCCAGGCTTCAGACTTTGTAGTAAATGTTGGCAGGATTCTGTGGGGGCATCTCCTGCATGATGTACACTGGGTGCCCATAGTCCCCGCTGACCTTCTCATAGTGTGGGCGGAAGACACTGTCTGCAGTCCTTAGCGGTATGAGAACATCACTGGGTTCCCAGCCACAGTTGTTGCCACCTCGCTTGGGTGTGGTACTGTGCTGTGGAGAGCGTTTGTGGTGCCTCCTGTGGTACTTGAGCAGCAATACCACCAAGGTGAGGATGATGACGATGACGATGATGCATCCTGATGTGATTCCTGCGAATAAGGCCACTTTGGAACCCAGGAGGTTGTTAGCGGAATGCCCTTCGCTGTTGCCTTCAGTGCTGGTACCTGCCAGAAGCAAGAAGAGCCAGTTACTGTGTTTCTGAGACTCTGCACTCTAGATTGAAGAAGGAACACTCTAAATGCAAACAAGTAAGCCTGGCCAATGCTCAACTCACAGGGTGAACTGGACAACAGATCACCAGATGAGGTGAAGGAGCTTCAAAGGTCCGACACTCACTCACCAGGCCAACCACTTCCTAAAGATTAGACAGCAAATCTGGAACATCCCTAGTTTCAACACTTCAGGATGCATCAGTAACTGAAACACCTGGTGAACTCTGCTCTTGTGACTGTAAGACACTGAGTGGGCTGAATTAATCTGTCTTAGTGGCAGAGTTAATATTGACTCACTGGGAGCAAAGACCCCAGCAATCTGTACCCATGAGTGAATCCCACTGATTGGGATGTGTTTTGAGGCTCCCCTGCCTCTAGGGGTTCTAAGAAAAATGCACACCATAGACACACAGCCCACTACACTGCTGTCCCTGGATTTGTTTACACAAAAGGGCTTGTTGAATTTCTCCCATTTGTACCAGCTTCTAGCTCTGGACGTCTTGTTGGATCATTATTCCTGGTTGATCCAGCAGGACTTGCATGTACATGAAGAAGAAGCGATTAATCATGGCACAGACATATGACAATGTAGCAAGCTTCAGGAGTTGCAAAGATATCTCAAGAGGCATGAACAGCAATGAACATAAGACTCTCTATTCAAAGCACTGAGAAATACAAGAATATAACCTTCCTTTTTAATCAGAATGGTAATCCTAGTTATTTGTTAGGTTTCGATTAGCAGGCCATCTGTGGAAACTATAGGGATTCTTGCATTTGGCAGTCAAAGCATT
Organism: Cricetulus griseus; assembly: GCF_003668045.3. Taxonomy (NCBI): domain Eukaryota; kingdom Metazoa; phylum Chordata; class Mammalia; order Rodentia; family Cricetidae; genus Cricetulus; species Cricetulus griseus. The sequence goes on along the minus strand of NW_023277437.1, from coordinate 20,357 downwards.
TTGACTGATGCCATATGACATTTCAATTTCACTAAGCAAGTTGACTGACAGCTATACTAGTCTCTAATTAGAAGAATAATTCTTTCTTTAAGCACAATAGGTTATTCTGCATGAAAATGCAGCTCTTGGGTTGTCCAGATTTGATAAAGAAACAACGCAGCAGAGCCAGTGTTTATGTATTAGACACTTTGATTTTTTTCAAAGAGGTGTTCTGCATTGTAAAGAGAAATACACATATCTGTGGCAGCACACAGACACCCTGTCTCACTGGCCTGCACTTTAGAGAGATCACAAATGAGAAAAACTGAGTATGTTGCTTTGGGGGACTCAACCAGTGGTTTAAAGTGCAGAGAATGGTCTGCCTTCAAAACTAACAAGAGCAGTGATGGTGAACGTCACCCCAGTTACCACGCTAGCTGGGGGCTGTACCAGCTCACAGCGGGCTCACAAAGCAGCAGTTGATCTTTACCTTGTCCAACTTTCATGATGATCTTCATGGCTCTTGTCTTGCACACCCCTCCCTCCTGGTTATGCAGGCCTTCCAAAGACCCATTGGTAGCTGATTAAAAATAAAATGGACAAAAAATAAAGAACAAATCAGGAAATCAATACGATTTCATGAACATGAAATGTCTGAAAACAATTTGAAAAATAAGAATTCACTCTTTGTCACAAGTTTTCTGAATGTATGGGATGCTGAAAGCTGAAAAGAAGTAGAAAAATAAACAAAGAGAAATGGATGCTGGAAACATTGTGACATGTAGGATACCTGCTTCTAAATGCAATTAAACATACCCTCCCATATACACATGATTTAGTATTACTCTATAGGTAAAAGGGACAGCACCTTCCAAAATACCCACCAACTCCTAGCGGGGGCAAACTAGAAAGTGCAAAAGAGCAAACATGGTAATTTCAAAACTTGGTAATCATCTCCCAACTCCTGCTTCCTCCACTCCACACCTCCTGCTTAAAGAACAATGAAATTGATGCTATGCTTGTCAAACCTCCAAGTTCTGTAAACTCTATCAGGGGAGCCTTCTGACACCCCCCCTTGCTCCTTTCTCCAGCCAGGAATGTGCTTAAGTAGCATTCTAGAACTCAAGTCTTCTGAGTCTGCATTCTCATCACCTTGTAAGTCCCTGCAAGCATCTGTTTTTATCAACGCCCATCAGCCACTTTAGCCTGTAGTCCAGAGCTAGAAGCTTTAGTAGTTTAGGGAAAACTACAGCTGGACAGAGAGTTTGTACACCCCTTTCCCTGTCTGGGTCTTGGGACAACTTGGATATAACCAGGTGGGGGCAACCACCTTGCCTCACATTGGCCAGCTGGGCTCCTTTTCCACTTTAACAATGAGGGGAGAGGGGGAGCACAACCCTTCTACCAATGTCTTTCTGTCTGTCTAAACTGTTCTGTCTACACATATTGCTGTTTGTTCTTAAGCCAGTGAATTCTCAAAATGGCTTTGTAACTAAAGCTGCAACGAGATGGGCTGTCAGACCGTGTAATGAGGAGCCGGCTTTCAGTTTACAGTTCAAGTTTGAGTAGGAGGAGAAGGTGGAATGTGCCAGACATTGCTTCCCCTTGAGTTCAAGGGGCAAGGAACAGAAGTATTTCATAGACACGCCTGTAATTTTAATCACCTTCCACTTTCTCTATCAAAGTCCTGTCTGCTAACACTATACTCAGAAGACAATGACAAATGAACAGGTGATCTGGCAACTCCTTTCAGCCTGGTTGTTTTGTTTTTGTTTTGTTTTGTTTTCCAAGCATACCACCACCAAACAGCTCCAAATGCCTTCACGGTTTGTAGAGGTTTGTAACTAAAAAACCAGGTATGAATTCACTTCTTTGTTCTGGAATTATCAATTTCTACCCTCAGGATTTTCCCCAAAACAAAGGGTGACTCTTCTCCAGAGAGTGCACTTAATCTTGGGTCTCATGGTTACATCTCTTTCCTCACTCTTTGATGACACTAAGCTTTTTCTTGGAAAATAGGTAATAGTTGCCCTATTAACTTTGTCGCAGAGTTGCAGTATCAGTATCCCACTCACAGACTGGAGAAAATGCTTGTCATATAAGTTAAAATAAAGTTCTAAAGAGACTGTGTGTTTGAGAACATGAAAACAGGGTCTTAGTTTTTTACTGTGTTATCATTTTCCTTATCTTCTTTTCCCATTTGCAAAAAGTGGCTCAGCCTCAGAGCCTCTCTCCTATTGCTTCTCACAGTGTGGGGTACTTTGAGCACAGTTTCCAGTGTGGTCTAGGTCAGTGTGGAATGTTCAGTTATTGCTTACAGTGTTTTTACTTCATTTCTCAGACCTTATTGAAAAAAATAAACAGATTTTCAATCTGTTAGGAGACTTTAAAAGTCAGAGAAAGTTTGAAGTATCAGCAAGGACATTTCTCCTATCTTTCTTCCCTGTGGGTATAGCTATATTGCCTAGGTTAGCATCCACGTCCTGAACTTGGCTTTCTTGTAGTTGGTACCAGGCATAACACAGCACCCAGCTTACCTGTACCCTAGTAGGATTTTCTTAGTTCATCTCTGGGAATTTTTGATAAAGCTGATTTTATGTTATAAAATATACAACAGTGCATCACTACCAACATGTTTGACAGAAACAGTTTGTCATTTATATTACATGAGCTAAACAGGTTCCACAAGCAGTATGTATGCACTGTGTCTGTCTCCTGCCATTACCCTCCCTATGTATGTATATTAAGCATGCATGTTCCAATGTTTCTGACTCCCTGCACTGTCATGTGTGTGCTGTGCATATTTGTACAGTATAGTCACTATTATTTTCCATGCACACTCTCTTTGCTACCCCGGAACATACCACCATGCATTTCTGCATGTTCTCTTTACAGTACATACATGGCTCGGGAGACATGTCTACACATTTACAGTGGTGGTCTATGGGATTTTTGGACTTGCCTTGCGTTTTGACCCTGACATTTCCTTGTGTGTAAAGTGTTCTAAGCCATACTGTCTGGGTTTTCTCACAGCAGTGAAAACTGTTCTACTTTCTGTGTTGCTAGACTGAAATTGAGATGGGCATGAAGGCCACAGCATTTACCCAAGGATCAAGAACATACAAAGAATTAGAGCTTAAGGGGTAAATATGTGTATGGTAAGAAACTATATAAATTATTTTTTTGTCAACATTGTCTTCTTTTTTCTCCCTCCAAATTTCTGTCTATGCTTCTTGGCTTTTGTTTTAAGTGTTTTATTTTGCTTTAATTTTTTATCTTCATCACAATGGGCACAGCTCACAAATGCACTTCAGATATACCCTAATGAACATCTATCCCATACTCCTGAAATAATGGTACATTATTATGACAGATGCAGGGGTGTCATTCAGGCAGCACTCCTACACTTTACTTTTTTCCATCAGGACATAACATGACCACTTGTTCTGGCTTTTGTCTATATGCCCCATGCTACTAATTCTGAGCTCTGCCGGTCTGGAGTGATGGTGTCATGGTGAAGTGTACCACTATTACATTTTGCTTTATTGAGTCCTAACTTTGAAACCGAGTTCTTGGAAGAGAATGCACACTAAGTGAATGAGTGGATGGACGGTTGGACAGATGGAAGGATGGAGAGAAAAAGCATCACACAGATTTACCTATAAAAACCTTAAGAAATTTCCTTAAAGATGGTTTTGTCAGTAGAGATACTGAGTCCCTTCGTATAATTTACTTATTTCAATACCATAAGAATCCTGGCAGGTTTGCCCCTGCTGAGTATTTATATTTAATTAATACTGTCACTACAGGGCCCCAATTTTCAATTAATTTATTTTGAAAAAAACAAAAAGAACAAAGCTTCTTAACAAATGATTTACCATGTTAATTTAAAGGAAACAGAAATCAATACAAACCTAGTTAGCTTATCCCAATGCCTACAAAATAAAGAGAGAGAATTACACTTACATATGATGTAATAATCTTTGTTCTTCTGAAATTCTAAACCCCAGATGCTGTTGCTGAATTCTTGAAACTTGATGGTAAATTTCACATCTCGGTGTGGTCGGGAACAGTTGAGCAGGGTTTTTTTTTTCTTCTTAATAATGCATCTGTCTGCTTGGTCTTTATCAACCATATAAACTTTATAATACTCATACTGGCCAACAGTTTTAGAGTCCACTTTTGGGCAAATAATATCCAATTTGTCTCCTATCTGTGGGTATAGTATCAGGCCTTGTCCAGGTAGAAATCTAAAAAGCATAAAAGAAAAGCCACTGAGTTGGTAAAAGTGAACACCCTTATAGACAGGCATCAAAGAGCCCTACACTACAAATCACCCCCACCATGACATGTCAGTGCTATACTTTGGTTCACCAAGGGTTTCTTCATGGGACAAATGCTTTTAAGAATTTACCTCAGAAAACAAAAGGATAACCTTTTCCCTTCTTGAGCCATCAGGCTATCAGCCTGGAACAGCCTGCTGAAACTTGGTCCTCCCCCACCCTCCCCATGCTTGTAATATTCCAATAATCTTTTGTGCAACTTTAAAACTCTTCCCTGGTGATGAGACAGACCTTCCCACCTGCTTGTTTTTTTTTAACCTTTGGCATCTCAGTTTATTAGGCATGCCAGAGAAATCTCATCAATTCCAGGAATGGCATATGCACAGAACCTTTGTTGTCCTGGTAGTTTCCCTGAGCTGTGTTGATGTTAATTAACAGACAAGTTTCATCAAGAATGTTTCAAATTACTTATTATAATTAGTCAGTCACTGATATAACAATGGGTTTTTAATTACACAGAACAAAAGAAATGTCTTACAAGCCCATAAAAGATAACCAGAAATAATTAAATCATATTGATACAGCTGCAAGATGAACAGCCCTCCCCTTCTGAGGACAAGTACCCCCTTGGTCTACAGCCCCCCCATGTATTTGCTCCAATTATTTTTTCCTAACAAATCTTTCGAACTATGACTACTGATACCAAATCCCTTGGATGCTCCCAGCTAGAAGCTCTCCTCCTTTCCTTTCTTGCTGGCCATATTGCTGAAAGATCTTCCCTAACGGGGAGTTTCCCTGAGACACCAAGTCAAGAGCCTCCTGATGAACATCCTCAAGCAAGTGCTAACACTAACAACACACTCAGAGAGAGCTGCCAAGTCTGCTGTTGCCTTTAAAAGCCTCTGATCACCTGCCTGCTCGGTCTTATCCACAGAAACTTTTCTCTGGAAAAGTGAAGAAGGAAGGAAATACCAGGCAGTAAACACTAAAAGGCTCTTTTGTATTACCCTCCCAGAAAGAGATCTTTCTGGTCTCATAGATACCATTGGGCCACAAGCTTTCCAAAGACTTCCAGCCATTCTCAGGCCTGGGAGCAATCACACTAACAGCCACACAGGGCGGCCTGCTCCTCGGAAATGCAAGTCCTTAGAGGCTCTCTATGCTTCGGTGGCCAGAGCTCAGAAATCTAAGTATTAAAGATCAAAATAGTGAGTAAATGTAAGGCACCACACCCTCCCTAACACGTAACAAACAGAAAACATGCTTCTCCAGATGCTAGGCACGCATATTACTGCTTCTCCCCTCTCCCCTATACAAGTCAATGTTTCTAATCCTCTCTGCAGCACACCCAAGTATAGTGGTCTCAAGGAACACAAAAACATACTTATGTCGCTCTATGGCTCTGAGGGGTTTCATGGGGATTTCTTTAATCTACACTTAAATATAAATATTAAATCCAGACTGGAGGAGGAGGGGCTGCCTCTCAAAGAGGCTGAGAATTAAAGTGCAAAGGGGAGAGAGGCAGCCAGGCTGTAGAAGGGGGGAGGGGCGCATCCATCACTAACATTCAGAAAGGAAGGGTGAATTCTGTAAACATGTGAGCTAGCATGACTCTCAACCACCACGGGAGGGCCCCAGTCTGAGTGGCAACAGCAGCGCTCAGGTCACAGCCAGGCTACTTGGGGCACCACGAGGTCCCTGCAGATCCCGTTTGGCTACAAAGATGGCACGCCAAGGAAGCAAATATAACACTTACATTAAAACACAAAACAAAACAAAAATCTATACCAGACTACATCAAAGATGGCCAGAGTAACTTTAAAACAACTTTAAAACAAAGGCCTTCTGGCAACAGGCAAAATATCTATTTTGGGTCATTTACAAGTGAAGAATTTTTGCCCTTACAAAGGGGAGAGTGTTTGCTCAATTGTGTTGGTGAATTTGGAATTTACCGCTTTCAAGACAGTACCAGCAGTTCTTTGCTTATGGGCTAATTTCTAAATCAATGCTTTACTCACCATACCCTCAACTCCAATTAGGCCATTGACTTTGCTTCTAATCTCAAAGGTCTGCCTCCAAGCCAGGAGCCACCCAGCGTCTCCACACTCTCCCATGGCTGAGACCTGAATTCCCCACAGCACTTTCTAGCCTTAGTTAGAACCATGTGTGGTTCCCGAGACCCTGGCTTCAAATCCCAAAGATGGCTGGCATTTTCTAAACCAGAGCACACCCTGGGAGCCCAGACCTAAAAGTTAGTCTCAGGCCTGACTTTCTCCCCTTCGTTCGCTTTGCTAAGAACATGTCTGATCATGAGACTAGCAACACTCAGATACGAAGGCTGCAGAGTTGACTGGGCAAGGCTCTGAGCTTTCCCAAAATGCATTGTTAAAATGGAGCCGGCACTCCGGACCTCGCGTAGGCTGGGCCACCGGTGGCAACGCGAAGGGAGAGGCGAGGTTGCAGAGGGCGGGAAGCCCGAGTTCTCCCAGGAGCCAACGAGCTCCCTTGCACAAGTCCTGGCTGTGGAGCAGTCTCGGATTTACGCCGGCTCCCTACACTAAGGGCCCACTGTCCCCTCCTGAAAGGGACAATCCAATAACCCAGACCCTGAATTTCTGTTGCCTTCCTGCAGGGCCCCGGCAGGTGGCTCCCGCGCACTACAAGATCACAGCATCTCTGCTGCGTTCCAGAGCCCGCCCCTTGATGCACATCTGCAGGGCCTTTAGTGGCGATGTTCTCCGTCTCAAAAAAGAAAGGAGGTCCAGGTAGAGTCATCAGACGCCTTTCCCGATTTGCCACCCGAGTCGCCAGGGCGTCGGGTACCCAGGAGTACATGAGTTTGGAGCCCCAGGAAGAGCTCTTTGGAGCATGAGCTCTCAAGTCCGGCCTGCCCCCACCTAGAGAACGGTGGCGGGGTGGGGACTGGGGTATGGGCACCTCAGTCTCTAGAAACAGGCTCCGGGCCTCCTCCCAACAGGACCACACAGCGGACCCCAGTGCCCGGTGAGAAGAAGAGTTTGTGGACGCCAATTACTTGGAGTTGGAGGAATTCCAGTAAATAGGCTTTAAAACTATCGGTCTGGAGATCGCAGTTCTGCATAAAACCATCCAAAGTCACCAATAGGAGTTCCACAAGGAGTCCCTCCTGGACCAGGACATGGCCATGGCCAAGCTGTTCCCTGTTCTGTGCACCCCGGGACGTGTGCGATGCCTATGCCCGCGGCAGATGCCTTCCAGCCTCTGATCCAGGGCCTCTTGGACTGATTATGGCACCAAAGTGATCCCGCGGGATGAACCGTAGTCAGGATGGACTCCCAGAGCAGCGCTAAGCTTTGCATCCCACCCGCAGCGCGCGCCTGACTGGCGCCAATCCCCACAGCGCTGACTATTTCTGGTTCTCTCTTCATGCAGGTCCCTTCTCCACTTCCCGCCACCCCTAGGAACAGAGCCTCCAAAGCTCCACTGCAGACATCTGGGTGGAATTTCCTCCCCTAACTTGCAGAGCGCTCTAATACATAGAAAATCCTTTAGAAAGAATTTTGGGGAGGCCTGCTGCTTCAATATGCAAGCCCTTAGCAAGCCTCTCTGCATTGGTGGCCACAGATCAGAAAACTATACTATTAAAGACCAAAATAGTGAGTAAACATAACAACACACTTAACAAACAGAAGACACTCCAGATGCTAGACACGCAGAATACTGCTTGCCCCCCCCACACAAGTCAGTGCTTCTAATTCTCCCTGCTGCACACCCAAGTATAGTGGTCACAACGAACACAAAAACATATTTAGTCGCTCTGTGGCTCTGAGGGGTTTCATGGGAATTTTTTAATCTACACTTAAATATAAATATTAAATCCACACCGGAGGAGGAAGTGCTTTCTCTCAAAGAGGCTGTGAATTAAAGTGCAAAGTGGAGAAGGCAGCCAGGCTGGTGGAGTGGGGGAGGGGCTCGCCCAGAGCTAACTTTGGGAAGAGAAGAGTGAATTCTGGAGGCTAGCATCACCCTCAACCACCAATGGAGCCCCAGTCTGAGTGGCTACAGCAGCATTCAGTTCCCAGCCAGGCTCCTTGGGGCACCACGAGGTGCCTGTAGATCCCGTTTGGCTGCAAAGATGACACGCCAAGGAAGCAAATATAACACTTACATTAAAACACAAAACAAAACAAAAATCTATACCAGAGTATATCAAAGAAGGCCACAGTAACCTTAAAACAAGGGCCTTCTGGCAACAGGCAAAAAAATCTATTTTGGGTCATTTACAAGTGAAGAGTTTTTGCCCTTTCGAAGGGGAAGGTGTTTGGTCAATTATGTTGGTTATATTTACCACTTTCAAGACAGTACCAGTTCTTTGCTTATGGGGTAATTTATAAATCAGTGCATTCATCTCTGCTCTGAAGCCTTTCACTATACCCTCAACTGCAATTAGGCCATTGACTTTGCTTCTAGTCTCAAAGGTCTGCCTCTCAGCCAGGAGCCAGCCACACTCTTTCAGGGCTGAGACCAGAACTCCCCACAGCACTTTCTGGCCTTAGTTGCAAAAGGAGGTAATAGACAGCATCCAGGTGAGGTTTCCTAGACCCTGGCCACAAATCCCAAAGGATGGCTGGCATTTTCTAAACCCGATTTAGTTAGTCTCAGGTCCGGCTTTCTCCCGTCTGTGTCCTTGGATAAAAGCGAGTCTGATCAAGGGACTAGCTATTCCCCAAATAAGAAGGCTGTGGCATTGAATGGGCCAGGCTGTGAGCTTTCCCAAAAGGCGGGGTTAAAATTGAGCCAGATCCCCGGACCATGCCGGGGCTGGGCCACCGGTTCCTACGCGAAGGGAGAGGCCGGTGTGCATAGGGAGTGCAACTCGAGTTCTCCCAGGAGCCAACGAGCTCCCCCGCACACGTCCTGGCTGCAGAGCAGACTCGGATTCACACCGGCTCCTGGACACTACCGGCCCACTGTCCCCTCCCGAAAGGGACGATCCACTGCCCCGGACCCCCAATGTCTGTCGCCTTCCCGCGGGGCCCCGGCCAGTGACTCCTGCACTCCACAAGATCACAGCATCTCTACCCCATTCCGGGGCCAGCCCATAGTTGTGCATCGCAACCCCTTTAGTGGCAAAATCCTCCGTTCTCCAAAAAGAAGGGAGATGCGGGGAGAGCCGTCAGACCCTTTTCCCGAGGTGCCACCCGAGTTGCCAGGGCGTCGGGCACCCTGGAGTACTTGAGTTTGGAGCCCCAGGTAGAGCCCCTTGGAGCAAAAGCACTCAAGTCCAGCCTGTCCCTACCTAGACAACTGTGGCGGGGTGGGGACTGGGGTATGGGTGCCTCAGAGTCTAGAAACAGGCTCCAGGCCTCCTCCCAACAGGACCACAAAGCAGATGCCCTGGTACCCGCCTGGAGCCGGGTGAGAAGATGGGTTTGTGGAGGCCACGTACTTGGAGTTGGAGGAATTCCAGTAGATAGGTTCTAATACTATCGGTCTGAAGAGCGCAGTTCTGCATAAAACTATCCAAAGTCTTCAATAGGACTTCCACAAGGAGTCCCTCCTTGACCTGGCAATGGCCATGGCCAAGCCGCTCCCAGTTCTGCGCACTCCTGGAAGAGTGCAGAGCCTATGCCCGTGGCCGATGCCTTCCAGCCTCTGATCCAGGGCCTCCTGGCCTGATTACATCACCAAATGATCCGACGGGCTGAACCATAGTCAGGATAGTCACAAAGGGCAGCGCCAAGCTTTGCATCCCACCCGCAGTGCCTGCCTGACAGGCGCCAATTCCGACCCCGCTCCCCTCCACATTGCTGGTCCTCTCAACTTGCAGCTAGCCTTCTCCACTTCCCGCCACCCCCAAGAACAGAGCCTCCAAAGCTCCACTGCAGACATCTGGGTGGAATTTCCTCCCCTAACTTGCAGAGCGCTCTAATACATAGAAAATCCTTTAGAAAGAATTTTGAGGAGGCCTGCTCCTCTGATACGCTAGCACTTAGCAACTCTCTCTGGATCGGTGGCCACAGCTCAGAAAACTATACTATTAAAGACCAAAATAGTGAGTAAACAGAAGTCACCACTCCCTCACTAACACATATCAGAGAGAAGACACTCCTCTCCAGATGCTAGACACGCAGAATACTGCTTGTCCCCTCCCCCCACCCCGACAAGTCAATGCTTCTAATCCTCCCTGCTGCACACCCAAGCATAGTGGTCACAACGAACACAAAAACATACTTATGTTGCTCTGTGGCTATGAGGGGTTTCCAGCCAGCGTCTCCACACTCTTCCAGAGCTGATACCAGAACTCCCCACAGCACTTTCTGGCTTTGGTTGTATGAGGAGGTAACAGGTACGGTTACCTAGACCCTGGCCACAAATCCCAAAGGATGGCAGGCATTTTCTAAACCTGAGTTAGTTAGTCTCAGGCATGGCTTTCTCCCCTCCATGCGCTTTGCTAAAAGGGAGTCTGATCAAGGGACTAGCGACTCCCCAAATATGAAGACTGTGGCGTTGACTGGGCCAGGCTCTGAGCTTTCCCAAAAGGTGCGTTTAAAATTGAGCTAGCTGTTGGGACAAGCCTGGGGCTGGGCTACCGATTCCTACAGGAAGGGTAAGGCCGGAGAGCGGAGTTCGGGCAGCCCGAGTTCTCCCTAGAGCCAGTGAGCTCCCCTGCGCACCTCCCGGCTGCCTAGCAGACTCCTTTTCACTCTGGCTCCCGGACACTGCGGGACCACTGTTCCCTCCCCAAAGGGACAATCCACTGCCCCAGATCCCCAATGTCTGTTGCCTTCCAGCGGGGCCCAGTCTGGTGGCTCCTCGAGAGCACATCACCTCTGCCTGGCTCCTGAGCTCTCCCCCTACCCCCCGTCGATGCGCGTCTGCAGTCCCTTTAGTGGTGATGTCCTCTATCCTCCAAAAAGAAGGGAGGACCGGATAGCGCCATCAGACACCTTTCCCGAGGTGCCACCCGAGTCGCCAGGGCGTTGGGCACCCTGGAGCACTTGAGTTTGGAGCCCCAGGAAGAGCCACTTGGAGGCCGTGCTGGAAAGTCCAGCCGGTCCCCACCTAGAGGAATGTGGCGTGGTAAGGGTGGGGCACTGGGGCCTCAGGTTCTAGAAACAGGCTCTGAGGCATCCTCCCGCCTGGACCACATGGCGGAACCCTCCCGGGCCAGGTGAGCAAAAGGGAATTTGGACGCCACTTACCTGGAGTTCGAGGAATTCCAGTAGATAGGCTCTAAAACTGTAGGGCTGGAGATCGCAGTTCTGCAGAAAACCATCCAAAGTCCCCAATAGGACATGCACACGGAGACCCTCCTGGACCGGCCATGGCCATGGCCAAGCCGCTCCCAGTTCTGCACACTCGGGGAAGAGTGTGGAGCGGATGCCTTCCCGCCTCTGATCCGGTGCCTCCTGGCCTGATTATGGAACCAAGTGATCAGGCCAGCAGATGCAAGTTAGGACTGACTGGTGGGGGAGCGCCAAGCTTCTCAGCCCACCCGCAGTGCCCGCCTGCCTGGCACCAATCCCAAAACCCCACACCCCCACCCCCGCTCCCCATTTCCTGTCCTCTCTCCCTGCAGCTCCCCTTCTCCACCTCTTGCCACTCCCAAGAACAGAGGTTTCAAAGCTCCACTGCCTATGGCTGGGTGGACTTTCCTTTGCTATCGTGCAGAACACTCTAATACATAGAAAAGCATTGGGGTTTGCTTTAGAAAGAATTTTGGGGGCTGGAACACAGGATTCTGTCCAGATCTGTTGCTGTTTCACAAATCACTTACTCTAGTAACTGCAACCTCACTGTACACCACACAAGAGGGAGAGCATCCCAATCATGCCAAGCAAATGGCAACTAGCTAAAAAACGTATGGTGCTGTGCATTAGCCAATGCAACCAAAAATAGGGTGTCAGTGTCCTTCACCGGGACAAGTCACTTCTAAAACCATCAACACACATCACAGATGGCAAAGAATCAAGACCAGTTAAATGGAATTCCAACAAATGGAAAGATAAGCCTTCTACTGCCAGGGAACAGCTATATCCATCTCCCTGTGTTTGCCCTTCAGCAGTACTTTCAGGTCCTTTCTAGTTAGGAAACCTAGTATCAAGTATTCACATGACTTCCTGGAGCAGTGGTAACTCCCATCTTCAGCAGTCTCATGGCCAGTTATGCCAAGCGCACAAATGGCTCTGGGTAGAAAACAACAGAATTGCAGACAACTGAATACCAGAAGCTCAAGCTAATAGCAGCATGGAAAATGTTCATTGGTGGCCACACAGACACATACACACAGCATATACTAGTACAGTTAAGTGACCAAGACATTACTCAGAATAGTAACAGGCTCATTTGCTACATCCTAAGGGAAACTATAGCCTTACCTAGTAACCTTCATTTGAAACATTGAAGAGTCCTCACACCAAGCTAATTAAAACTTTAGTTTTTAAGTCGAGAATTCTGCAAACTACACAATATTAATGGTAAAAACTACAAATTTCAAATACTATAATAAAAATAAACAGCCAATAGTTAATTCTGTAACACATCAAAAATTTAAAATAACTCAAAAAAACAAACTTGGGAATTAAAGGGAACATTTTAATTGCTAATAAATTGTGAAAAAAATCTCTTAACCTTTATAATGTGTACACAAAAGTGGTGGAAAAAAGAAGAAAACAAATCCCTATATTGATGTAGCACAGTAAAAGGTGGGTACATGTTATTAACAATGATATGCTTTTTTTCTGTAGCCTGGTGGACAACAGTAATCAGTTACAGGAATGATTGAATATCTAGGAGTCTCTAACAGTAGACATTGAGATGTGTTATTAGCCACTGTGATTTCTTTTCATATGAAGCAGAAGAAACTTAATGATGGAATAAAAGGCACAAAAGCGCTGATGTCAAGTATTTGAACCCCAGGCTACTCTTCCGACACAGTGTTTGTAACACAAGCAGAGCAAAAGCAACTTTAATGGACACTTCCAAAACCTTGAATATATAACCGAGAACAATGAATGTGAATTGAAAAATTACATCAGAAGAATACAGTACAGGAAGGAAACTGTTTGAGCTAACTTATGCTATGAGATTAAGTATTATAATCTATGCAGGTAAATGAAGTGAATATGTATTTAGAGTGACAGGGTACCCTGTTTACTAAAACCTCACTATACCTCATGCCTACTTAAAATTCTATCATTCTTCTTTACTATAGCAAAGAATTGAAATTGAAGCAACAGCATTTTCCATAGCATGCAAACACAAAAAATCTACCATTTAATCATCTCAAGCAACATTTTCAATGATAAACAATGGTATGACTTTTTCCAGGGACAGGGGCCTTCACTATGCCGTACCTAAGCACCTCCAATATCATTTTATGGCATTTTATTGATTGGTAAATACTAGTATGCTTTAACAAATAAAAAGATGAGGCAGATTCTGCTGTATAAAATCCTGGTTATCGCTAAGTTTCCACATGCAAAAATACCCAAACAAATCCCCAAACCAAAAACTGAGTGATATTAAATATGTTTATCCCACAAATAAATATGCAAAGTTAAAGATTATTTTAGCTCTATTGAACATACAAAGTCAAGTTCTATCTGACAGTCCACCCACTCTGAAAGTGACTTAATTGTCCACAAATTTTAAAAACATATTTTCTAGTGTTTATTAAGTATAATTTGTGGCAATAATACTTATTTTCTATAACAGAGGCACAGGTTTAGGATTTTCCAAAGATAATACTTGATGTTTTAACTCTTATCAGCATAAAGTAGTGTCTGTAAAAATATCCAGTAGTACTAATTCACAAGTTTATTTAATGTACAAGGAAACCCTGTGAAAAATATAAACCGGAGGAAATCTAGTATAGTTCTAAGGCTTCTAAAGTAAACCACCCTTTAGACTTACCAGAACTTAAAAACAATTGCTTAAACATATGAATTTAAGACTTTACTTTATTCAGCAAAATCACTTATTTACAGTGGGGAATGCTGGTTTGATTTTGTCAATGAAAGAAACAAGAGTCTGCAAGAGACCATACTGCACTGTAGGTACTTCTGTAGCAGGTGGCCAACTGTTATCCTTACCTCTTATCAGGAACACCAAGAGATACAGTATCACAAGGACACTGCTGTAACAACACCACAAAGGTCCAGCAAAACCCTTCGCAATGCAATTACCAAATTTTATATTTTTATAAATGTATAAAAAAAACCCAAAAATCAGCAGTTGTTATTGTCTTTAGGCCAATCTGGGTAATGCTAGCTATTTTATTACTCTGGGCAAGCCTAGCAATCAGCAGTACCAGTGGGAGGTAGATTCTGTTATATTCCTAGGGTTCTCCTCTAATGCAGCTATAAGGAGCCAAGTGGGTTACCATAATCCATACAATGGTGACTTCTGGTTAGCTGAACGGTCAGACCTGTTGGGAATTGAAGGGATCATGAGACAGCCTTGATCTGTGGATCAATATGTTCACCTGGACAGTGAACTCTTGAGTGTGCATTCACTGGGGACAGCGCAGTTTTGTAGGCCTGGCTATGGGAGATGTTGTACTTAAAACATCACTGTCAACATGTGAACACACCGACATTGCTTTTGATGTTTACTAGGAAGACAGATTAAAAAAAAAAACTGAAGGCCTGTTTGTAGAAATTCTCAAACTTACATTCCACATTTAGTTTTGTGTGATCAGTGTTAGGAATGAGAAAATGAGGGTCTCCTTCAGAAATATTTGACTAGAATGCTTTAACTTTCCTCTACCACCAGCCACATTGTTTTAAGTCACAGAAATATATTTTTTGGTGAACAAATGGAATTTCTGAGCTGCAGCGGTTCCTTGGCTGTTTATGGTGTTGGGCACCTGCATAGGCAGATTCCACATATTGTGCCATAATCCAAAATAATAGTAATATATCTCTTCCACCAATCTTTCACAAATACTGTACACCTTCTTCATTGTGGATTTGTGTTAAGTACAAAAGTTACATTATCTGTACGATACTTGCTTAATCCTATTGAGAATTCTGAGTTTTTCCATGGGGTACATATGTGTAAAATCAGCTTTCCTATTAAAATTTGATGGGAATTTTGTATCTGGAATTTCCAGATGTGGGATTTATCCTGTAAATATATCCAACAACATTTTGTTGTTGTTGTTGAAAATAGACCATTTAATACTGTTGTTTGCAAAAGTATGAAAGGGAAAAGAAACTATTCTATGTAATTATTGCTTACCAAACTACAGTAAATGTCTATAACTGAAAGTGATATGAAACAATGTACAAATAAATAGAAAGAAGACAGCAGTATTGCTTAGAGACACAGAATATATTGTTAAGTTCACATAAAAGATAACCTACTAAACATATAAACATATAATTTGATTGAGAAACAGAGTGAGAGTAAAACTTGCTCCAGAATTTAACAAAGAATCTCAATGTGACATGGGATTTTGGATTGCAGCATGCTAAATAATCTCAGATAGCAGTAGTTTGGGGTTTCCCAATAGATATAAACTCTATTTAGTTAAGCCATGCTGCATTGTAGTAGTTGGTATAACGTTGCACAAATTTAATATGTGGATTCTGATTAATTTGAACCTATTACCTACATCCAATCAACCCCATTACTACAAACAAAACCATGTTCTCCTGATATTCCCTTTCTACCCATGTGTTCATGTGTGTCTCAAGTATACCAAGTTCTTGTAAATCAACAGAATTTCAATGGATCCCAGCAATCTTATCAGTATATTTCTTCTACATTTAAATTTAATATTAAAAAGTATCAAAGCCAGGAATTGGTGGTGTACGCCTTTAATCCCAGCACTCAAGAGGCAGAGGCAGGAGGATCTCTGTGAGTTGCAGGCCAGCCTGGCTTACAGACTGAGTTCCAGGACAACATCCAAAGCAATACAGAGAAACCCTGTCACAAAAAAACCAAAAAAATTAAACCTATCAGAATTCTGATGTTCATGGCAATTATATTCATGGTCACCTAAGTGTGAAAATAAACTATATTTCTACTTGTTGAAGGCATGTTTTGACCTCAAAAGGACATAGTTCTAAGTAAATGAAGATAATAACACTGGATAAAAGATTATACATTTATAAAGGATTCTCACAGTCAGAATTTTATTAATCATGAAGCAGCATATTACTATACCTTAGGCTATGTCACCCCACTTCTTTCTCCTATCTGATTTTTCTGATTTTAATCTTAGAAGCACTCTAATTTGTCAGGTAGAAGACAGATCGATCCCGTGCCAACTTGTTTACTGTCCAGGTAGGAACAGAAAATGAAAGGCAGAAAGAACACAGAAGCTAGTGAAATCATCACCTTTAGAGGCTGCTATTTTAACCATTCATTTAGTTGCTTTGTGGAGAAGAATGACTAAGTGCTTTATGTAGGAAGAGTTGTTATAGACATGAGAGGCAAATGTGCTATTATCACTCTATTTCCTTCAAGGCTATTGTTAAGTCCACGTTTTGTTTCTGATTTTGTTGGGTTCTGTATTATATCTCTGCTTGCCAGCTAGTTTGGATAAGGTTTTATTCAAATTCTTGTGTTTCTAAAAGAACCACATCTTGATTTATTGCCTCTTTATAGTGATATCTTTGTTTCTATGTCATTGATTTCAGTTTGATTACTTCCTGCCGATTACTCTTTCTATGTGTGTCTGCTCCTTTTTTTTTTCCAGACATTTCAAGTGTGCTGTTGGGATCTGTACAATTTTTTTCTTTGAGGCACATAGTGCTATGAACTTTCTTCTTAGCACAGCTTTCATTGTGTCCCATAATTTTGGGTATGTCATGCATCATTTTCACTAAATTCTATGAAGTCTTTAACTTTTAATTTCTTACTTGACCCAGTGTAACTCAGGAGAGAGATGCTCAGTGTTTGCGTGTAATGTTCTATAGATATATTTTAGGTTTTAGGAACATTTGAGCCATAACAACAGTTACTTCAATTATTTGTCTGTTAATTTTCTGGCTGGATTAACTGTCCATTGGAGTTAGTGTGGTGCTGAAGACTCTCACTATTTTTATGAGGGACTCAAGGAAATATTTAAGTATAGTAAGGTTTCTTTTACAAATGCTCCTGTCCTTATATTTATGGCATAGATGCTGAGGACTGAAACCTCACCTTGGTGGATTTTTCCTTTGATGACTATGAAAAGCACTTCTCCATTTCTTTTGATTAATTTTGGTGGAAACTGCCTTTTGTTAAATATTAGTATAGTAACACCTGTTTGCTTCTTGTTACTATTTCTTTGGAAAATCATTTATTATCTCTTTACTCTCAGGTAATATCTATCTTTGATGATGAGGTGTGTTTCTTGTACACAGCAGAATGTTGGATCCTGTTTTTGTTTCTAATTGGTGAATGGGGTCCATTGATAATGAGGAATAGTCATGATCTGTGAGTGCTAATTCCTTCTATTTTGTTGGTTGTTGTAGTGTTTCTACATGTTTTCCTTTTTTGGGTTTTGCTGGTATGGGATTATTGATTGCCTGTGTATTTATGGGTATAACTAACTTCCTGGAGATGGAGTTTTTATTATAATACATTGTCTAGGTCTTGGTTAGTGGATAGATATTCTTTACATTTGAATTTGTTATGAATATCTTTTCTTCAAGTATGGTGGGTGACGGTTTTGTTGGATATAGTAGTCTTGGCTGACATTAGTCGTCTCTTGGAGTCTGCAAGTCATCAGTCCAAGCCTTTATGTATTTTATGGTCTCTGTTGAGAGATCAGATTTGATACTAATAAGTATGCTTTTATAATTTACTTTCCTTTCCCCCTTTTTGTTGTTAATTTCCCTTCTTGGTTTTATATGTATAGTGTTGATTATTAAATGGTGAGAGGATTTTCTTTTCTAATCCAATCTAATTGGTATTCCATAAGTTTATTTTACTTTTAAAGGAATGTCCTTATTTGGCTTGGGAATATTTTCTTCTATGATTTTCTTTTCTTTCATATATTCACGATGTTGTTTTCGTCTAGTTTTTTTTTTCATATCTTCCTCTTTTTTGCTTCTTTGTTTGCTTTTCAAGACAGGAATTTTCTGTAGCATTGTAGACTGTCTTGGAACTCACCCTGTAGACAAAGTTGGCCCTAAATTCACAGATAAACTTTCCTCTGTATCCCGAGAGCTGGAATTGAAGGCATGAGCCACCACCACCTGAATCTTTCCAGTTTTCTATTTTTATTGCTCTTATCTTTGACAGTTTCATGTTTCCTAGATATTTTTTGAAAAATTCCTAGGAATTTTTCAGATTTAACTGTTTCTTTGACTGAATCAATTTTCTCTATTGTGTCTTCATTCCCTGCGATTCTTACTTCCATCTCTTCTACTGTGTTGGTGTTGCTTGAGTCTGTAGTTCCTGTCCACGTACCAATTTTTTTAATTTGCAGGATTCCCTCCATTTGTGTTTTCTTTATTGGTTTTGTTTTTTTTAACGTCTTAAAATGTTTGTTTACTTTCTCTTGGTTTTATTTTTGGAATTTATATATTTCTTCCAAATTTTTGTCGTTTCTTGAATTTCTTTATGGGATTTGTTCACATCTTCTTTAAGGGTGTCTGTCATCTTAATACAGTAATACTTAAGGTCATTCTCTTGTATTTAAGTTTTGTTGGATTGTTCAGGTCTTGTTGTTGTAGAATAGCTAGGCTCTAGTGGTTTCATAGTGCATTTCCTATCATTGATGGTGTTCATACACTGGCTTTTGCCATCTTGATTTCCGGTTATATTAGTTCAAGGTGTTGATTCATGTACTTGTCTTTCTGAGATGGATGATTTTTCTTTGGTTTCTCTTTCCTCTCTGTTCTTTTGTAATAAATGGCAAGGAGTTCTTGTTCATTAAGCTGTCCCCTCTGGGTTTCCTGAAAATAGAGTTCCTTAGATTTAGCCAGGCATTTGGTCAGGCAGAAATTCTCTTCAAAAGTTGTAGACCAGGATATAGAGCCCAGAGGAGAGAGTGAAGACTGAGGTACTTACATCTGACCTGGCTTCCTGTTTTCCTAGTATCAGTAAGGCCTCCAATACAGCTGCCATTGATAGGGACCCTAGATAAGGCCTGTGTTCCAGTAAGGCTAATTCTTCTGAAGATTTAGACCTGAGATTCCTAGATCTGGCTTGCTACTCGTATACCAGAAGTCTTCCAAATTTGGAGGCCATGAAATAGAGCCAGGTATTGAGGGTGGGGAACTGTGTACAGTTCTGGGATTTTCTGGAGATTTAAATGTGAATAGTGGCTGAGCAACAGTATCTTTCTTGGGGTTTCTAGGGCAGCCTCACTTCCTGTAATGTTTCTAGAGCTGTGGGGTCTAGTTCACAACCAAGGGAAGGATTTCTGCCTGGCACTGCTGGGTGTTCTTTAGAGACTGTATTACCATCGGTTCCTTGAAACTGCTTGGTCTCTGAAACAGCCAAACATTTCTACAAGTCGTAGGGTGATTTATGGGTCTCAAGGTCCTAGTGCAGTCTGAGGCTGTTGGACTGGATAAAAGGGCTTTATTGAGTGGTGGGCAGTATCTGAATTATTGTCCTGAAGAACACTCTGGCCACCAATACAGATACTGCAGTCTGGGAGAACTAGTGTAGGCTCCAGGGTAGTGAGTGCATTTTGAGGTTGCTTGGCAGGATTCAATGAGAATTATTGTGTGGTGGGCAGTGCCTTATGTGGGCTCCATAGATCCAGCTAGCCTCTGATAGAGAGCACATTTTCTTCCAAAGTTTTGGAACAGGGATAGAACCAGGGTTAGGGTGTGGTGTGTGCTGTCTGTGGTACTTGGGCAAGATTAAGGGGGATTTGTGGGTGGTGAGCAATGTCCTGTCTTCATAGCCAGCATCTAGTTGGCAAGTTAATATGCATACAACTTACAATACAACTCATTAGTGTAGGAAGGTCACTGGGAAAAACTAAACCTTAAAAAAGGTGGGATATATGTATTAGCAAATAATTCCTCTAGTGTGAAGATTCCTCATGATTCCAGTAGAGAATTCCTCCTTCTTTGAAACTCCAGAGCTAAAATTCCGAATACCAATATTAAACCATTTTCATTTAAAATTCCATTTTCAAGTATCCATCTCTTCACT